>NC_065919.1:41332524-41346088 GCF_024586455.1 Bactrocera neohumeralis
TTAACCGTTAAAATTTACCGAGATGGTATGGAGATACGTACCATTCTTTTTATATTCTTATGTCACGGTACGAAATTGGGCGAAATTGGACTACAACCACACCTACTTCCCATTTAACACAATTTTAAATTCGATTTGATTCATTCACTTAGCCACTTTATTACTAAAAATTATCCATTTCCAACCAAAACTGTTCAAACCTCTAGGTACCGAATATTGGAACCCCCGTATAGGTATTTGACTTATGATCGAAAATATCTGTCAATGTATGGGATATACAATTGAAATTAAGAGAAAAAATTTTCGTGATAATAATATCTCTGTGTATTAAAAATGGGTTGAATCGGGTCAATACTTCTTTAATCAAAACTACTTACTGTGTTTTACTCATAGCAGTTTATCTTTGTGCCTAAAATAGATACAAGTGGGCGGAAACCCCATATAACTATTATCAGGTTTTCGGAACATCTGGCTGACTTGCTCCATGTGATTGGTGATTGTATATGAGGCACCTTAATGGAACCCAGGGAACATTCTTTTAGTATGTGGCATGATAATAGTCAATAGGTAAAAATTGGATAAAACTACTCCAACTCCCATATACTACTTATAAAGATTGTTTTTTTCTGATTCCTGCAAATTGCAAGATAAAAATGTTCCGTCGCATCCGAACTTAGCCCATTTCTTAGTTGTTTTTCCTTATTTTTTAAAGTAATTACATATATAATTCAAGATTTTGATAAAATTTTGATAGAACCCAATTACAATTATTTCAAATAAATTCATTGCACAATCCTATAAGGGATCGTGAAAGAATGATTCATGAATTTCGCACGATCATAACGCTCCGTGGAACCCGTTTTCAGTCGTTCGATCGAAGAGATAAAACAAAATTCGCTGAAGGACATCCCAAAAGTCGTTGGCTTACGTGTAAAGTTTCATCTGGTGGGGATTACTTTGAATGCGACAAAATAAATATATATGAATAATTAAATATTTTTCGTTTTATCTGCAATTTTCGAGTACTTTTTTGTCAAAATGTATATTTTTTCTTGGCAAGTTTGATTGCTCTCAAATAGCCTAATCTTGAATACTTAATGAACTAACTTGTGTAGTTGGTTCAGTGCGCAAAAAGATCTTTTACCGCATGTACTCGTTAGTCCAGATTATGAGCCAAAACAACAAATTTGAAACTTTAAATGAATTCGGGTCTCCTCGAAAAAAGATGGAAGGAACTAGTTGTTCAGTGAGAAGAGCGGCGTTTTCAACGAGCTCATAAATAGCCAGCGTAAAGACAGAAGCTAAACTGGAGAATACAGCTGCGATCGCCAACCAATAAAAAGCTTACGTAGGAGCTCCAGGAGTGCAATTAGTACGCGAAAGTCGTTCTAACCAA
Organism: Bactrocera neohumeralis; assembly: GCF_024586455.1. Classification (NCBI taxonomy): domain Eukaryota; kingdom Metazoa; phylum Arthropoda; class Insecta; order Diptera; family Tephritidae; genus Bactrocera; species Bactrocera neohumeralis. The sequence continues at coordinate 41,333,921 of NC_065919.1, forward strand.
TATTAAGCTTGAGACAGAGGTCAGCCAAAGAGACTTGCCGTCAGCCAAAGGCTGAAGATAAAGGGTGTGGCACCGCTGAATCGTTTTATGGCGTGACCCAGAACCGCTTTTAGTGGATCTAACATCCTATTTCACGTCAAACCTGCAATGGGTTCCAGCAGATAGTGACATTCATGGAAACTATGGAGCAGATGTATCGGGTGATTTTTTAAGAGCTTGATAACTTTTTTTTAAAAAAAAACGCATAAAATTTGCAAAATCTCATCGGTTCTTTATTTGAAACGTTAGATTGGTTCATGACATTTACTTTTTGAAGATAATTTAATTTAAATGTTGACCGCGGCTGCGTCTTAGGTGGTCCATTCGGAAAGTCCAATTTTGGGCAACTTTTTCGAGCATTTCGGCCGGAATAGCCCGAATTTCTTCGGAAATGTTGTCTTCCAAAGCTGGAATAGTTGCTGGCTTATTTCTGTAGACTTTAGACTTGACGTAGCCCCACAAAAATAGTCTAAAGGCGTTAAATCGCATGATCTTGGTGGCCAACTTACGGGTCCATTTCTTGAGATGAATTGTTCTCCGAAGTTTTCCTCAAAATGGCCATAGAATCGCGAGCTGTGTGGCATGTAGCGCCATCTTGTTGAAACCACATGTCAACCAAGTTCAGTTCTTCCATTTTTGGCAACAAAAAGTTTGTTAGCATCGAACGATAGCGATCGCCATTCGCCGTAACGTTGCGTCCAACAGCATCTTTGAAAAAATACGGTCCAATGATTCCACCAGCGTACAAACCACACCAAACAGTGCATTTTTCGGGATGCATGGGCAGTTCTTGAACGGCTTCTGGTTGCTCTTCACCCCAAATGCGGCAATTTTGCTTATTTACGTAGCCATTCAACCAGAAATGAGCCTCATCGCTGAACAAAATACTTTGTTTTAGTAATGAATGCGTCAAACGTACGGTCAGGCAGGGGGGGAGTCGGATGATCTGGGGGTGTTTTTCCTATCATGGTGTTGGACATTTGGCCTTGATTGATGGAAATGTTAACGCAATTAAATACCAACAGATCTTACAGGAAAACCTGGTACCTTCAATTGAAGAGCACTTTTCCTATATGGACAACATAATTTTTCAAGATGATTCTGCGCCATGCCATCGAGCCAAATCGGCAAGTAACCTTTTTTCATTTACATAACCTTAATAACATTTCATTTTTACAAAGACATGGTTAATACACATTTTAATTTTTTTCAGATAAAAAAATATTTAGCAGAATTGGGTGTTTTATCACTGGACTGGCCTGGAAACAGTCCTGATATAAACCCCATAGAAAACCTTTGGCACATCATGAAAGCGCGGATAACCAAGAAGAGACCAAGAACTTTGTCAGAGCTTGACCGAATAATTGAAGACATTTGGTATAACGGTATACAGGCACAAATTTTACAGTCGTTGGTTGATTCCATGCCCGAACGAATAAAAACCGTGATAAAAAACAAAGGAGGCGCCACGAAATATTAATTCAAGACATTTTGATGTTTATATTATTATTACTAATTAAAAAAAAAAATCGAGTTTTCATTGTATCGCGTTTAGTTTTGAGAACATTTTTTTATAAGTATCGTAGTAGAAATTTAAATATCGGAAGTATTTTATTTCGGCTTTTAATAAAAAATGGAAATATTTATTTTGAACTAAGTTATTTACTTTTGTTTCGAATACTTATATAATCCAAGTTTCATGAAAATTTTTTTTATATAAGTCCACAGTTTTAAATAAAATCAAATAATCCATCATTTCTAAGGTGTCCTCTTTTTTTTTGTCCGCTACTGTATTTGCTTTAATATGGCAAAATTGTAAACTGTAAAACGTCTCTTAACTATAGTTTCCTTTTTTTAAGAAAAGCTAGCACTTTAATCACAATGACTCAAAAAGCATAGATCCAAGACCTATCACCAGTAATATACTCGTATTAATAAGTTTCATGACACCCTGGTAGTCGGAAAGCATTGTTTCACAGACCTTAACGCGACGCTGTTTTTCGAAAAAACTTTTTGAAACCAATTGTGCTTTTGATCTTTCAAAAATGATTTTCACTGATCCTCTCGATATTCCAACGATGCCTGTAGGACCTCTGACTGTTATTTGTCGATTCTCAAGCACCAATTCCCTTATTCTATTGACATGTTGATCATCAGTTAATGTTGATGGTCGTCCTGGACGTGATTCGTACTGAATGCAGGCAAAATTTAATGGAACTTCTTTGTTGAATGATTTCACTACTCGTTAAAAAGAACCCAATGCACTGTATGAACTTCAGAAAGACAAGCTTGTACTAAAAACTAATGATCATTTTGATGTCAGATTTGGCATAAATGTCACTAACAGTCATAGCATCATAGAAAAAATACTTCGACGAATAGATTTTCGAGAAAAATTTAAATTAAAAGATCTTACTATTTTTGCCCACAGTCATATACTTACTTGTATACATAAATGATAGGACGAGTTTTCCGCCACTCTATTCAAGTTGTTTCTTGAGTAAAATTAAGATATCGTAATGAAACTTAGTACACATATTCTTAGAACCCAAGTGCGAATATTATTGCATATGGGCACTATTTTCACGCCCATAAAATGGAATTAAAAGAAGTACCACGCCCACAAATCGAAAACATATAAAGTGCCATAACTAAGCACTAAATTAAGATATAAAAATGTAATTTGGCACAGGGCATCGCAGTAGCATTATAAACAATTTTAAAAACGTAGGAGTGGCCATGCTCTCTAATATGTTTAATGTACATATCTCCTAAACCACTAAAGCTACAACAACCAAATTCGCTCAGCACGAATATTACATGAATCGATAATGTGAAAATGGATGAAAACGGATGAAAACCCCGCTCACTCCCCATATAACGGTACTATTCATAATTATTGATTGCCTATCCCGCAGCAGAGTGCACGAGTGGTTTCAACGTTTTCAAAGTGGTCGTGAGGACATAAATAACGATCAACGTGTGGGCCAATCAAAATCCGTGATCAGCGGAAACTCCATCGAAACAGTGCGTGAAATCATCAAAAATCAGCCGAAATCATCATTGAAATGCATGGAAATGGAATTGAACACCAGAACACCAGAACATCGATTTATCGCATTTTGACAAATTGACTGACGACCAAAAATTGCTCAGAATCCAATATTCAAAGGACATCATTAAAGAGGTTTATTTGACCAAAGGTTACATTTTAACCAATAACCACTCCCCGTATTCACCTGATATGGCATCGTGCGACTTTTTCTTTTTCGGAAAAATGCATTTGCCCATGAAAGGAAAGCGTTATGTGGACGTACCTTACTTATTACTTTGGAAGAAAACAACAAATAAATGCTAAGACATTCATGTGCATCATAGTTTCTTTACTTCTTGGCAAAGCTTTCAACTTTATTTCAACCTTAAAATAAATTCCACTTAAGTGGTTGGCGAGCTTATGTTTACATTTTGGTGTGTTCTAGATTATTTTAACAGCAAGTTTAAACAGTCGGCAAGTTAGTTTAATCAAGAATTTAGAGCAAGAACAGATAGTTTTCAGTTAATTCAGTGTTCACGATAAGATGAATTTTCTTGCTTTTTGTTTACTTTGAGGCAACAAAATGTGGAATGTGCAGTTGAGTTTGAAACACGTTTTTGTGTTGTCGTGGTAGGTTTATATTGGTTCTTGTATTTACAAAATTTAACCGTTAGAAGTACATGGATTGGGGATTGCAACAAGAGAAATTTATTAAATTTAAAATATTTCAATTGCGCGATGTGGGAAAGGCTGCAGAGGATGTGAAGCTTCCATTCGCCATGGCCATCCAGGGCGGTATAGTTTCAACGTCCTGTTTTACATTATCCGCTTTTTCATATTTCCAATGAAATTACCAAATTCAGCACGAAAATTTAGTGAATCCAACAATTAGTTTAAAATTAATAAATATAGATATTAGAAATTCTTAAAAAATTTTTCAGGAATATTTACTTAAGTAATTCACTTTTAAGGTATTATCTATAAGCACAAAATTTGTATTAAGAAATTAAAAATACTGTATGATAAGCAAAAGCTACGGACTTTTCAAGTTAAAATTTGGCGAAAAACACACGAGGTATCAACGCAATACGCGACAGTGCATTATCGTGATGCAAAAACCAAGAGTTTTGGGCCCTTAACTCCAGCATATTTTACGGAAAGTATCGCGCAAACGACTCATAACACTAAAATAGTATTCCTTCTTTGGCTCATCTTTGCGCGATATTGGGCGGATTGATCTTCTGTTTCCGGGTCGGGTCACCAGTAGTTTAACGTTTTAATGATATTTCAAAATGGTTTTCACTCATCAGTCCTATATTCCAACGATGCCAGTAAATTCGTCTATTCTCAAGCACCAATTCCTAGAAAAAAATATTTCGACGAATTTGTTTTCGCGCGAAACTTATATTAAAAAGTCTTACTATTTTTTATGAAGCTCAGGTAACATTTGTTTACAATGTGGCATGTCAATAGTATGTGGTACAGGCAAAAATAGATAAAATCGGGGCACCATTACCCCAAACTCCCATATACTACATACATATGTATGTGCAATGATTTTTGTTATTCAAACAAGTTGTATGCCGAATATGTCAGTCAATGAGTTTTATTTCATAAAACATTGCTTCGAAATATGTTCTGGAGTATGCTTGAGCAATGTAAAAATTAATGCAATCAGCTCATATCTCTTTCTGCCCCCAATATATCTCATAAAACGATGTCCGTCTTTCCGGTTGACTTTAAATCGTTCAGTTTGGTTAAAACGTAAAATTTTAATTCGGCTCAAAAAGTGACATTTTCAGTTGAGAATAAGTTTGGGATGCAAACAAATCTCTACAAATATTTTGTTGGGTTAATGTTGACACAAATACCAAGATCGATATAAAACGATTTAATCGACCAGTGCTTGACCCTAGAGACATCTATTGGAAAACGGCAGAAGCAAAGTTGTAGATCTAATAATTTGAGCTGACGCAAACATAAATTCATGTACAGAAGCCAACTGGAGCGCTGACACAATGTCATTAACGCCGAAATTTATCGAGTCATCTGCATGTTACATATATAGCAAATATCAAATGATTTTTGTGAGGTAGAAATCTTTTATGCAAAGTCCAAAATCCCGCTATCTTAAAATGAGTTAAAAAGGAGCGGAACTTTGGTAAGTAATAGAACTCCGTATTGAATGTCTGTCCCTCTCGAACAAATTTATGATGCACCAAGCAAGGGCATTTGATTTTTGAGCGGCTTTGGCGTTATTATGGTACTATTTTTGAAAAAGAATTCAGCTTTATCGGGACGAGTCAAGCAGGCGAGCGTTTCATACTCAAAATACCCACCAAAATTACTGAAACGGACTTGCGAGAGATGTCGATTCTCCCTTGTCATCTCTCTTACATTTACCTGACGGTTTTTAAGCACCACATTCTTCACGTTTTTAATATTTTCATGAGCTGAAGGGGTGTATCGAATTAAGGAACTGCTGTAAATAAACTGGTTGTCAGTTGTATTGTGCTACCAGCCTAAAAAAATACAATTTTTTTGAAGTATCATTTACCCGAAAATTTAATTACAATTTCCAGGTGATTTTTTGTCACAATGTACGTGCAATAGGAAGTCTTTGTATGGGACTCGAAATCATTATTTTTAAAGTCAAAATTGTTTGGAGTACCGAAATTTGCGTACTATACAGCTCAACAAAGCTTTTTGCTTCTAAAGAGCAGCCAAATTTCATTTGAAATATAAGCAAACTCATTTTATAATCTTGAGCTCACTTAACGGTTTATGAACTGTTCATGCCTCATATACCATAAACGCCATAAAATGATAAGTAGCTCAGCTTGTAAATATCTCCTTCACTCATATGTATGTAATGGTATAAGCACACGATATACATAGTCGTTGACAGAAAAACGACTAAAATATTGTTAAGTAATGATAAACTTCAGCAGAATATAAATATGATATATGGACACATATGGTATATACTTAAGTATCCTTATTAAACATGTGTAGGTGCATCCGATATATATATGTATGTCTATTCGTTTGTATATAAATTATATACTCAGTTATGGGAAAATGTAGAGTGCAGAATCTAGTGATGAGGTTTGAACATTAAAATCATCTTTCCAACACTATATGGTATGACACAATGTGATTGGTAGCACTGGAAATATACGACTACAACGACATCTGTTGACAAAATACGAAAAGACTTTTTCGACTACCAATATATACTTTGAATGCTTATTTCTTGTAAAAAAACTCGTATTTTTAGCAATTTTTAAGCCTATTGTATCCAAATATTTGATTTGCACTGTAGTAATGGTAAATGACGTTGGGCAACACGAAAAGCTCCGTCAGGATCAGGAAGGATCTCTCCGAGCCGTTCGATACCAAACGAGGTTTCAGACAAGGCGACTCCTTATCGTGCGACTTCTTCAACCTGCTGCTGGAGAAAATAATTCGAGCTGCAGAACTTAATCGAGCAGATACAATCTTTTATAAGAGTGTACAGCTGCTGGCGTATGCCGATGATATTGATATCATCGGCCTCAACAACCGCGCCGTTAGTTCTGCTTTCTCCAGACTGGACAAGGAAGCAATGCAAATGGGTCTGACAGCTGACAGTGAACGAGGGCAAGACTAATATTTCCTGTCATCAAACAAATAGTCGTCGCACTCGCGACTTGGCTCTCACGTCACTGTTGACAGTCATAACTTTGAAGTCGTAGATAATTTCGTCTGTCTTCAGACGACGAACAAAAGCCAAACTTCATAAGTCACTCATATTTCCCGTCCTGCTATATGTTGCAGAGGCTTGGACGATGACAACAACTGATGAGTTGACGTTGCGAGTTTTCGAGAGAAAGTTCTGCGAAAGATTTATGGTCCTTTGCGTGTTGGCCACGGCGAATACCGCATTCGATGGAACGATTAGCTGTACGAGATATACGACGACATCGACATAGTTCAGCGAATTAAAAGAAAGCGGCTACGCTGGCTAGGTCATGTTGTCGGGTGGACGAAAACACTCCAGCACAGAAAGTATTCGACGCAGTACCCACCGGGGGAAGCAGAGGAAGAGGAAGACCTCCACTCCGTTGGAAGGACCAAGTGGAGAAGGCGAAAAGAAGAAACGACTGGCTCGCTGTTGTTAACTCGGCTATAATCGCGTAAGCGGTGTCTACGCCAATAAAAAAGAAGAAGAATAATGTAAGACGTTGATTAAAAGAACGAAGAAATTATTAAAATACCCATAAATCGATATATTCTGCACCTAAAGGTTTGAACAGTTTTAGTTACTTATTTTGGATTCTATCTGGAAAGTAAAAGAATTAAATAAAATTCAAATTTAAATGTTATATGGGAAGTAGGCGTGGTTGTAGCACACTTTCGCTCATTTTCACTCTAGATCACCCGGAATGCCAGAGAAATTTTATGCATCGAATTTGATTATAATCGGTCGAGCAAGTCCGGAAAAATTTAATGTCACCTAAAAGAGGGCGGCGCCATCTTTTCCCATACTGTCGGTGAGAGATCTTATAATATTTATTTGCTCAATGCGAATTTGGTTGTTTCAGCCTTAGGGGTTTAACTGATATATACATTAAGCCTATTAGCGGTCGAGGTCTTGTGCCAAATTATTGTCCTATATCTTAGTTTAGTGCTGGGTTACACAGCAGATATTGAAAATGGTAATCAATAAATTTTTTGGCCTATGATTTCAAAAGTGAGTAATTGAATATCTTATGAAATTGGAAGATTATACAGTTTCCCAACAATATAATTATTCATCTATACACAGTTCAGTTTGACTTAAAGGAATTCCGATCATATGTATATGCATCCACAAGATACGCAGTCTAAAAGAAACTTTTAAGACCGAAGATGTTCCCTCCAAATATGCCGATGTATCAACACCATAAGTAGATATTATGACTCGATGGCGGAAAATTAACCTTACTCGAAACCAACCGTCTGATACACTTAGTGGAGACCAATGGTGCTTCACTAGGCCTAGGCTAGTTTACATACATTTGTATGGAAATACGTGTTGTATTTACGCTCATATACGTACAATATAGATACATTTTTGAAATTTCTTACCTCTCGATTTGCTTGAAATCGTGCACAAAAAATGTAACATTTTGAGAAAAATTACATTTTTCTTAACCTTTAAAACGCTCTAGCGGCTAAAGTATTTGACCTAGAATGAACATACAAACCAATTTGGACATGTAACGGACATGAAAACAGATAAATTAACCGTGCGAAGTGATAGAAACATACCAAAGTTCATAGATTTTCATACAAAATATATGGGGTCTAGCCAAGCACCATTGGTGCACTAAGGTGTAATATTATAATATCCTTTTTTCGTCCTTTTCGATACGATAACCTTGAATATACTCTAAATATATTTAAATAACATTTAAAAACAAAATATGCCTGGCCAGACCCGAGGGTCTCGATGAGGGTTAAACTTAATTGTCTTGTCTACCAACGGCATAACCTTGTAGTAGGGCTTAAGCAATCAAGAAAAATTTTTGTTTAGTCAACATTGAGCTTAAATGGGAACGGGAAAGCGGAAGAATAAAAATACAGTTAATTGAAAATAATGAAGATATTATTGGGGTCTTTCAAAGAATCTCAAATACATACAGGCATTTATTTCCATATATAAATTTTTACATTGTACCTACATACATATAAGTAAAGAAGCCATGTGTACGTATGTAACTTACACATTTAAGTAACTTACGTGAATATTAATTTTTACTATTCCTGTTCAGCCTGCATACCTGGGCAATTCCGCATGATATATAGTATAGTATAAAATGGAGATATAAAAGAGCCTGTTGCAGAATATTGTTTACGAAACTACGAACACAACAAAGACAAAGCATATAGCGATGATATAGTTCCTGAGAGCAAAGAGAGAACGCAATTGTTGTGTTAAGGGAACCAATAAAACGATGAATTTTACGAATGAGCTGAAATTGAGTGTTTTATTTTGTGTACAACCTTGAGTGAGTAGACTTACATTCCACAGCTGCTCCCAACTGAAAATTAGTTTGGCTCAGAAAGAGAAACGAGTATATTTGATTGAGTGAATATGACTATGCTAGTTGAAAGAGAAACACATTGGAAAGAAATAAAAGAACCAAAGCGCACCTAAAAATCCATGAATAAACTTTTTTCGACAAACATTTGTGCATGGTTAGAATTATAAAAAAATGCAAAATTTGGTATCACATGAACTTACAATTTTTTACGACGATTTTTGTTGCTTTGAGTCCGAAACAAACGGTTCGAAAAAATAAGAACAAAATATAATAAGTTACATGAAAGTTTTCTTAATTGTCTTTATATTTGGTATTAAGTTGTGCCTTTACATTTACTTGCGCATTTAACCCATGTTAATGCATGTTTGTAATGCACAAGAATTTCGTGCATTTAGCTGAATTTACCAAATTTGAGTAGGCAACATTGCTCAAAAATTGCCGATTTTTGCTATCTTTTGACAGATGTCGCTTAAGTCTGCCGCCTCCTTTACGTTTGCAGCATCAGAGGTAAGCAGTTTTATATTGCTAATTAAATTATGTGCAAGTATATTAACAAAAACAAATTTTAATATATTTAGATGGCAGAAAATAAAAAACGCACAGTTTGATATCCATTTTTACATTATTCTTAACTTTTTCGCACACTTTTTCCGCATTTCAATCAATTATAACTTTTAATTTCACTCTTATCTTTCAACGTAGTTAATAATAAACGAATTTTTTCGTAATATTTATATTGATTTTCCAAAAATACCAAAATTTCTCTTATTCATTTTATTTCACTTTTGTTTTTAATAAATAAACAAATTTCACTATCTGCTGTCTAAATGCACAAGTCTGCCGCATGTCACCATAAAATTGCTGAAAGCAATTTTTTAATAACTTTCCTTTGCTCAGTAGAGAAATGTCGCGCTCTTCCCGGATTAATAATAGTTTAAACTCCTCACTTGCTTAAATTCGCACTCAGATAAGCATCTTATAATGTAACGAAATTTTATGCACAAAGGTTTTTCATGGATTTCCATGTTCGCTTCGTTAGTTCTTATTATTTCGAACACATACTATACGTATACCATGGTTGTAATTTTTTAGCTTTACTAACTCTACATACGATTCAATATTTCTTATGAGGGTATATAGTTAAAGAGGTAGAACGTAATTACATTTATATACAATAGTTTGACAAGAATTTCGCATAAAATGGTACAAAATTGTGGATATATTCTGAAAACTGTGTCGAATTCATTTCCGAAAGCGAAGATTAATCTTCAGAAGAACTTCTACCCAAAACAAGGTCCCTTTTTAAAAACTATCTTCATAAATATTTATTTAAAAAAATTTAAAAACGTAATCAACGCAACCTTTCTATATATATATATATATACATTCGGGTGATTCAAAAAAAATTTTTTTTTTTTCAATTGGTACTCTGAAAAATAGGTTCCTAGACACCTCTAAGAAAGCCTTTCCAAAAATTTATTCATAAGAATTTTTATACTCACGCAACAAAGTTGCTAAGGAGAGTATTATAGTTTTGTTCACATAACGGTTGTTTGTAAGTCCTAAAACTAAAAGAGTCAGATATAGGGTTATATATACCAAAGTGATCAGGGCGACGAATAGAGTCGAAATCCGGATGTCTGTCTGTCCGTCCGTCTGTCCGTCCGTCCGTGCAAGCTGTAACTTGAGTAAAAATTGAGATATCATGATGAAACTTGGTACACGTATTCCTTGGCTCCATAAGAAGGTTAAGTTCGAAGATGGGCAAAATCGGCCCACTGCCACGCCCACAAAATGGCGAAACCGAAAACCTATAAAGTGTCATAACTAAGCCATAAATAAAGATATTAAAGTGAAATTTGGCACAAAGGATCGCATTAGGGAGGGACATATTTGGAAGTATTTTTTTTGGAAAAGTGGGCGTGGCCCCGCCCCCTACTAAGTTTTTTGTGCATATCTCGGAAACTATTATAGCTATGTCAACCAAACTCTACAGAGTCGTTTTCTTCAGATATTTCCATATACAGTTCAAAAATGGAAGAAATCGGATAATAACCACGCCCACCTCTCATACAAAGGTTATGTTCAAAATCACTAAAAGTGCGTTAACCGACTAACAAAAAACGTCAGAAAGACTAAATTTTACGGAAGAAGTGGCAGAAGGAAGCTGCACCCAGGCTTTTTTTAAAAATTGAAAATGGGCGTGGCCTCGCCCACTTATGGACCAAAAACCATATCTCAGGAGCTACTAGACCGATTTCAATGAAATTCGGTATATAATATTTTCTTAACACCCTGATGACATGTACGAAATATGGGTGAAATCGGTTCACAACCACGCCTTCTTCCAATATAAAGCTATTTTGAATTCCATCTGATGCCTTCTTTGTATAATACGAGTATAAACATTAGGGACCAATGATGATAGCGGAATAAAACTTTACAAAAATACGGTATTTGAAAAATATGTAAATGACGTATTATGAAATCTCGATTATCACTTTACCATGCGAGAGTATAAAATGTTCGGTGACACCCGAACTTAGCCCTTCCTTACTTGTTTTTCATTGAGTTATAAAATTCATAAGAAATAAAAAATTTTTCCAAAAATAGTCAAATTTCAACCGTTAATATCTTTTAAACGGTTGGGTTTACGAAAAAATCAGAAGAGACCATATTTTAGAGCATTCAATTTCCTATAAAACCTAATTAACAAGATATTATTTCAAGTAGTTGGAGGCGAGATATAAATTTTTCTAACTGATAATAAGAAAAAATAGAAAACCGTTAGACGGAGGACCTTCCCGTTACAATTAAAAACTCATATTTGGAGAGGCTTTCTTAGAGGTGTCTAGGAACCTATTTTTGCGAGTACCAATTGAAAAAAAAAAAAAAATTTTTTTGAATCACCCTAATATACATACATATAGGTTTTTTTGTTAAATTTAATTAGGTTTTCCTTTTTATAAAACATTGAAGATATGCAGAATCACTTAAACCTTAGCGACACTAGTATGCAATATT
>NC_065919.1:41346188-41396817 GCF_024586455.1 Bactrocera neohumeralis
GAACGCACCGCTGTAGAAGACCTGGTTGGCCCAATAAACGCGGACAATTTACACACCGCTTTAGTCAGCGTTATGTTGGAAAGTGAAGAAAACTGGGGCATCATCAAGAAATTCGCTACACTCTGCTACGCAGCAAAAGCGGACCTGGACGCAGGTGCAGATGTAAATCTCTCAATGAAACAAATGGAACGCCACCCTGAAGTAATGCAAATGCGGTCCAAGGGTGGTGGGCGACGGTTCCTTAGAGGAGGGGTTTTTAGTAACCTGCAAGTGGCACATACCGCTGCTGTGACGATAGCACCGACGATGCGGAAGGCATTTTCCACCCCCTCGCCCGCAAAAAAAAAAAAAAAAAAAATCTTCTATTCTCAAGCACCAATTCCTAGAAAAAAATATTTCGACGAATTTTTTTCGCGCGAAATTTGAATTAAAAAGTCTTACTATTTTTTATGAAGCTCAGGTAACATTTGTTTACAATGTGGAATGTCAATAGTATGTGGTATAGGCAAAAATAGATAAAATCGGGGCAATATTACCTCAAACTCCCATATACTACATATGATAATTTTTGTTATTCAAACAAGTTATATGCCGAATATGTCAGTCCATGAGTTTTATTTTATAAAAAATTGCTTCAAAATATGTTCTCGAGTATACCTGAGTAATATCTTTTTCTGCCCCCAATATAGCTCATAAAACGATTTACGTCTTTCCGGTTGACTCTAACCGGTACTGGCGTAAAAAGAGATCGCGTAAAAAAAGGACTAAGTGTACTTTAGTTTGCGTCAGCTCAAATTATATTAAAAGCATTCAAATTAGATACTTTTGAAAAGTGATATTACCTCGACCGAAGAGACTAAATTTAATATATTGAGCTGATGTGTACAATATCAACCAGAGGATCGGAATCTATTTTTTTTTACGGATGTGAAGTTCAGACCAAGGTATAAACGAATTTCATTCTACTTCAGTGCTAAACCACATAATTTTTAAGGAAACTTGTCCATATTGTTATACCGGTTATTTTGGCAGCGCAAATTCCTTTTTTTACGCGAATTTCTCACTTTAACGCGATTTCTTTTTTTCGTTTTTGTAAAGAATTTCAATTTTTGCTAGCTTTACAATGGAAGCTAATTCAAGAAAAAATTAAAACGCAAAGGCATTTCTTTAGAAACAAAACTCAGTGAATCTACAGTGCGGACAATAAAAAAAAATAAAAATGCAATTAGAAAATCTGTAGTTTCCGGAAAAAATGTAAATGCGAAGAAAACTTCATACGCAAGAGATGTTTTTATTGAAGAAATGGAAAACCTATTAACAATTTGGATTGAGGATCTCAACCAGAAACGAATCCCAGTTGATACTACAACAATAAAACTAAAAGCTCTATGTATTTTTAAACGATTAACATCGAACCAAAAAAACAAAAACGAATTTTCAGCTAGTGGTAGATGGTTTTCGAAGTTTATTGAAAGACATAATTTTCATAATTTAAAAACTAAGGGTGAAATTGCTTCAGCTGATAGTAAAGCTGCGCAGGACTATCCACCAAAGTTATTAAAAATTATTCAAGAAGGGGGTTACACGCCAGACCAAGTTTTCAATGCGGACGAAAACGGACTCTTTTGGAAGAGGTTACCAAAACGAACATATGTGCCTAAGACCCAAAAATCATTTGATGGCTTCAAAGCTGCAAACGACCGTGTAACGTTTTTATTATGTATCAATGCTTCTGGTGGCCGCATGATTAAACCGCTGTTAGTAAACAAAAGTCTCAGGCCGCGAGCACTAAAGGGCAAAGATTTAAAACATTTGCGTGTTCATTGGATGGCCAATAAAAAAGCCTGGGTAACTGGAAATATATTCCAAGAATGGTTTGCTAAATGCTTTGTACCAGAAGTTAAAAGTTATTTGGAGAAGAAGAAACAGCCTTTTAAAGCTCTTTTAATAATTGACAATGCACCAGGCCATCCGTTGATTGATCATCCTAATGTAAATATCATTTTCCTCCCACCGAATACTACATCAATTATCCAACCGATGGATCAAGGCATATTGCGACTTTTAAAATGTACTACCTCAAAAAAACTTTTCAGTGCATTATGGAAAAACTGGAGGAAAATCCTGAATTGGTCTTCACCGATGCTTGGAAAAATTTTTCTATCAAGGATTGCATCTTGTACGCGTCAAAAGCAATTTCTGAAATAAGGCAAAATATGTACGTTAAACGCATGCTGGAAATCTCTTTGACCAGAATGTGTTAAAAGTGGTATGTCCGTAACAAGCAATTCAACTAATTATTCAGATATCATTGATTTAGCAAGAGAGCTCGATGATGACGATTTGATTGAAATAGCTACGGAAGTAATCGAATCGGAAAATGGCAGCGACACCGAGATAGACGAGCATCCAATTAAAGCAGAGACGATTAAGCAAGGTCTTAAACTTGCAGCAGAATTTTAAAATTATTTTGTAGCAAATGATACTGATGCCGAACGTGCACGAATTTTTCAAAAATAACTGAGTCTCTGCATGTCAAGATACATATAAAGAACTACATCGGAATTTATTGGGTCCAAAAAGAAGCATTCAAACAAAATTAACTGAATTCGTCAGTTAATATTGGAAAACTAACCATTTTTATGCGATTTTTTTTTACGCGATTAGTGGCAGAACCAATAATCGCTTAAAAAAAGGACTGAGTGTATTATTTTTGACCAAGGATTTACGAACAAACGCCTCTGGATATAAATTCATGAACAGAAGCCAACTGGATGTCAATACCATTAACGCGGAAATTAATCGAGTCATCTGCATGTTACATACATATATAGCAAATATCAAATGATATGTTTTGAGGTAGAAATTTTTTATGCAAAACTTTTTGTAGTATGTATCCGAATTTAAGTCCAAAATTCCACTATCTTTGAAATGAGTTAAAAGATAGATAGATAGAAAAATGAGTATTGAATGTCTGTCCCTCTCGAACAAATTTATGATGTACCAAGCCACAAATATTAAAAAAAAAAACAAGGGGCACCACTTTGATTTTTCAGCGGCTTTGGCGTTATTACGGTACTATTTTTGAAAAAAAAATTCAGCTTTTATCGGGACGAGTCGAGCAAGCGAGCGTTTCATACCCAAAATATCCACCAAAATTACTGGAACGGACTCGCAAGAGATGCCGATTCTCCCTTGTCATCTCTCTTACACTTACCTGACGGTTTTCAAGCACCACATACATACTTCACGTTTTTAATATTTTCAAGAGCTGAAGGGGTGTATCGAATTAAGGGGTTATATACCTTCCTGTCGAAGAAAAAAACGAAAGTTTGTATTTTTTGTGGTATGTAGCAATTATTTCATTACACGATTTTTTTATTTTTTGATAGTACACTTAAAAATGTTTGTGTCAAATTTCGTGGAAAAATATCAAATAGTTTTTAAGGGGTGGCTTTTTCCCTTAGAGGTCTTTTTTGGCAGAGCCTTGCGGTGAAAATTCCCCAAGTTGAACAAGTCAACTGAAACCATAAAAGTAAACAAATTTCATTAGTTTATTGTAATTCCTTGTGCTTGAACGATCGTTTTTATGATTTTTTTTGTGCACATGGGAACGTTTTCTGCAAAAAAACTAGAAATTTTTGGTCACTAGAAATTTCACTAAAAAATTCATTTCGGCGAAAAAAAAAAAGTTTTTGCGTATAAAGTCGATCATTCAAGTACTGAAAAATTTCAATACCCACATTTAAAAAAAAAATTTAAAGAAAATCGGTTCAGTAGTTTTCCGCCAATCCATGTCACCGCAAAGTCATTTTTCAAAAAACACCATTTCGAGATATTCGCACATGACGCTGGCCGCTCGGGTTTGGGGTCGCGACGAGGCGCGCGGTTAAAAGTGCTGTAATTTTTTTTCTACTGCTCGAATCTCTATGAAAATTTGAGAAAATGTTCTCAAGGAGTTGTTCTTTAAGAAAAAGCATTAAAAAAATTTAGATTTTTTGAAATTAAAAAAGGTATATAACCCCATAAGGAACTGGTTGTCAGATGTATTGTGCTACCAGCTTAACAAAATACATATTTTTTTAAGTATCATTTACCCGGAAATTTAATTACAATTTCCAGGTGATTATTTTGTCACGATGTACGTGCAATAGGAAGACTTTGCATGAGACTCGAAATCATTATTCGTCAAGGAAGTAATATGTAATATTTCATTAGAACGGTAGAATTAATAAGAGACGGATTACAATTAATCTGATTAAATTCGTCGCATACAACAAGATTTAAGAGAAAATACAAATGATTGAAGATGAAACACAAACCTACATTAAGTTCATTAATTTCTTTAATATTCATAACATTCGAACCATTATTTTTATTGTCATATGTTGTGGCTAAGTCTTTATACTACACTGATTAATCTTGGAAAAATTTTCAGTAAACAGGAGTCGAAAACTCGAAGAACAGCAGATATTATGCAAACTCTTCAAACGACCTTTTATGTGTGCAAAGGGAAGAATTCTAAGTACACATTTATGACAGGTTACAAATATTTTACACGAGAGGCAATATTGTTTGCAGCACCGAAATTTGCGTACTATACAGCTCGACAAGGCTTTTTGCTTTTAAAGAGCAGCCAAATTTCATTTAAAATATAAGCAAACTCATTTTATAATCTTGAGCTCACTTAACGGTTTATGAACTTTCGAAGTGCACGTATTGTTCATGCCTCATATACCATAAACGCCATAAAATGACAAGTAGCTCAGCTTGTAAATATCTCCTTCATACATAGTATGTATGTATGTGCAGGTTGTAATGATATAAGCACACGATATAATCGTTGACAGAAAAACGACTAAAATATTGTTAAGTAACGATAAACTTCAGCAGAATATAAATATGATATATGGACACATATGGTATGTAAGTATCATTATTAAACATGTGAACGTGCATTCGATATTTTTACGTCTATGGAGATATACGACTGCAACGACATCTGTTGACAAAATACGAAAAGACTTTTTCGACTACCAATATATCCTTTGAATGCTTATTTCTTGTAAAAAAACTCGTATTTTTAGTAATTATACTCTGGCAACAAAGTTGCTAAGGAGAGTATTATAGTTTTGTTCACATAACGGTTGTTTGTAAGTCCTAAAACTGAAAAGAGTCAGATATAGGGTTAAATACCAAAGTGATCAGGTGACTAGTGTTGAAATCTGTCCGTCTGTCCGTCCGTCCGTCTGTCCGTCCGTCCGTCCGTGCAAGCTGTAACTTGAGTAAAAAATTGAGATATCATGATGAAACTTGGTACACGTATTTCTTGGCTCCATAAGAAGGTTAAGTTCGAAGATGGGCACAATCGGCCAACTGCCACGCCCACAAAATGGCGAAAACCGAAAAAAAACCTATAAAGTGTCATAACTAAGCCATAAATAAAGATATTAAAGTGAAATTTGGCACAAAGGATCGCATTAGGGAGGGGCATATTTGGACGTAAATTTTTTGGAAAAGTGGGCGTGGCCCCGCCCCCTAATAAGTTTTTTGTACATATCTCGGAACCTTCTATAGCTATGTCAACCAAACTCTATAGAGTCTTCAGGCATTTCCACATGTTCAAAAATGGAAGAAATCGGATAATAACCACGCCCACCTCCCATGAAAAGGTTATGTTGAAAATCACTAAAACTGCGTTAACCGACTAACAAAAAACGTCAGAAACACTCAATTTTACGGAAGAAATGGCAGAAAGAAGCTGCATCCAGACTTTTTTTTTTTAAAAATTTAAAATGGGCGTGGCGTCGCCCACTTATAGACCAAAAACCATATCTCAGGAACTACCCCACCGATTTCAATGAAATTCGGCATATAATATTTTCTTAACACCCTGATGACATGTACGAAATATGGGTGAAATCGGTTTACAACCACGCCTTCTTCCAATATAACGCTATTTTGAATTCCATCTGATGCCTTCTCTGTATAATACTCGTATATACATTAGGAACCAATGATGATAGCGGAATAAAACTTTACACAAATACGGTATTTGAAAAATATGTAAATGACGGATAATGAAATCTCGATTATCACTTTATCATGCGAGAGTATAAAATGTTCGGTGACACCCGAACTTTGCCCTTCCTTACTTGTTTTTAATTTGATTTGAAATGCACTGTAATAATGGTAAGACCATAGTAAGTTTGCATTGATTGAAAAAACCAAGAAATTATTAAAATACCCATAAATCGATATATTCTGCACCTTAAGGTTTGAACAGTTTTGGTTAATTATTTTGGGTTCTATCTGGAAAGTGAAATAATTATATAAAATTCAAATTTAAATGTTATAAGGGAAGTAGACGGGTTGTAGCCCACTTTCGCTCATTTTCACACTAGAACATCCGGAATGTCAGAGAAATTTTATGCATCGAATTTGATTATAATGGGTCGAGCAAGTCCGGAAATATTTGATGTCACCTAAAAGAGGGCGGCGCCATCTTTTTCCATACTGTCGGTGAGAGATCTTATAATACTCGTATTTATTTGCTCAATGCGAATTTGGTTGTAGCAGCTTTAGTGGTTTAACAGGTATATACATTAAGCCTATTAGCGGGCGAGGTCTTGTGCCAAATTGCTGTCCTATATCTTGGTTTAGTGCTGGGTTACACAGCAGATATAGAAAATCGTAATCAATAAAGCTTCTGCCTATGATTTCAAAGGACTGTATTTGTGAGTAATTGAATATCTTATGAAATTGGAAGATTATACAGTTTTCACCAATATACTTATTCATCTATACACAGTTCAGTTTGACTGAAAGGAATCCCGATCATATGTATATGCCTCCACATGTTGCCTCTAAATCAGTGGCGCTCAACGCAATAAAAATCCAAACACGCGTGTTTGACTGATAATTCTGCTACTGCGAAAAATATCACACACACACGAAAGCGGCTGAACACGTACGCTAGGTACGTACGAAAATCTATAGCAATGTTTGTGCAGCGCAAACGTAAAATGTAGTAGTATTGAGGCGTGCGCACCACTGCTCTAAATGTACCGATGTATGAACGCCGTAGCTATTATGACTCGATGGCGGGAAATTAAACTTAATTGTCTTGTCTACCAATGACATAACCTTTAATAAAACCACACAGGTGGCTTGAAATGGCGTCATCGATATGGTTTTGAACACGAGCAAAATGATATATCGCTTTTCATTTTAAATATATGTGACGCTTTAAATATTCGAGACAATTTTATCAACCTTAGATCAAAAATGAATACCATAAGAGTATGAATATTGAAACTTATAGGATAATCCTCTCCAACAAATATTGCTTTTGAATTAAAGCCTTATAATTTGTTCCAAATATATATACAATAGTATAAATATTGCAACTGTCAAAATAGAGAGGCTTAACTGACATTGAAATAGATGCGGGGTGGTTTAAAAATTCGTGGTAGTAGAGCTTAAGCAATTCAGAAAAACATTTGTAATCAAGATTAAGCTTAAATGGGAACGGGAAAACGGAAGAATAAAAATAAATATAGTTTAAAAAAACTAAAAAACACGCTTTTAAAACATATCAAACTAAAAAGTGAAAAATTATTCTTTGTATTAACTAACAATAATAATGAAGGAAAAATTCCTGCATTATTGTGAAAATAGCGTGGAATGCTCGATATATGAAAAATATATCACCAAGCGACTTAACCAAGCTAAGTAGATAACATTCCTTCAAAATTCCTTTGTGACAGTGGCAAAATGGGTGAAATGAAGTCGGGCTAAACCATGCCTACTTCGCATATAACACAACTTAAATTCCTTTTGATTCCTTTACTTTCCGATACACTAATCAAGAAGCAATTTATATAACGAATAGTGTCTTTAAAGTATGTCATCTTTTAACCAAAATGTGTCCAAATACAAAAAAAAAGTTATTCACATGGTTTTAAGGTTATTTCCTTTGCTATTCCTGTAAGCTTTAAATTACCTAAGTTAATATTTGATTTTTTATTGGAATTTTAGTGGAATAGTTAATGAAAACACGCGCAACTGAACTTACGCAATTAAATCACTTAAGTCTTATTAATCTTATTCAAATGAGGTTGGAGGTATTCAGTTTTGTGCCAAAGTTTTTATTAGAGTAGTTCCAAATATGATCAAGTATGAAAGTCGGACAAAACGAAGAGACGGCTACAGAAGCAAGTGCACTATGGATGTACATATGTATGTATGTAATTCGAAAAACTTCCCAATAAGAAATTTATAGAGCGTCAGGCGGATATACAAGAGTGGAGACACAGGCAGCTGAAGGAAGATAAGTTGTTTTGGTTGCTTGTACTTTATGAGGCTTAAAGCTTCACAAAAGTATGGTTAGATATCTCTAGCGCTTTTAGAACAAAAGGCTCGGGTAGAGTAGTTTTGATAAGCTTTATATTTACGGAGAAAATAAAATTAGTGCACTAGTATTGCAATATGAGAGATAGTTTTGCAGATAAATTGATATTACGGTAATTGTCGTGTACTAATCCTTACATGTTATGTGTGCTATTTCGCAGTGGGTGATTGGGCTGCGAATCCTTTTTGGGTAATTGAGCACAGCAACGTGTTTCAATGTATCACCAGTATTCTGGTTGCGGTTGTGACTTTTGTGGACAAACACAAATTTAGCAGGATTTAAATGCATTACGTGTCAAAGCTGATGGGTTAAACTTAAGAATGAGTAATGGATCCGTGATTTGACTCCGCCCCATGGGCACGTCAGCTTAAAGAAAAGAAGCACTCATACACACTATCGGATGCCTGCTCTTACTTAAGCAAATGTATGCAACCGATCGTTTGCTCATAGCAATTAGGCTGAATCCAGCCCAGAACCACCGTAAGATGGCTATTGCACGCAGAACAGATGCACTGAGATAAGTGACAGCGCAGTCGGGTGCTCATCAATTTGATACACCGCAGAATGCAGAATGTATATGCTAGAATTTGCATGTCAATACATTGCGATTCCGTTACGGCTTCAAACGGTTCTTCCGATGATGCCCGTTCGTTAAGGTCGGCGCTGAATCTGCAAATAGACACCACGATATGACTTCACGGTACTCATGCTAGAGTTAACCTGATAATAATCGCAGCAAGAGAAATGGTAAGTGTTATATGTTTAAGTATGTCAATTATATTTGCAAGATTAATGTTAATTTAGAAGTAAACCAAAACACATTTCTCACGTCAGCTCACTTTTGTCTAATACTCGTATTCTTCTGTTTTTCCACCATGTGACTTCATTTTAACTTACCCCTCAGTTGGACATTTCCTAGTCAATTCATCTTTACTCAGCGGTCATTTTTGTGGACCTGTCCGGGCCTCCCCGAAAAACCGTGGCATAACTTCACATTATAGTAAGTAAATGGATTATGGTACTTTAAAAAGTTTAGATGAATAATGAGCAGAAACTATGTACGAATGGTTACAGTCCTTATTTTACTTTATTGGTGCAGACACCGCTTACGTGTTTGGTGGCGAGTTAACAGCACGGGCCACATGTTTATTATTTTCGCTATTTGCCGCCAATTTTTGACACTAAGTGCTCCAGCTATATTTTACCATATCCTTCAAACAGTTCATAAATAAGGAATTAGGTAAGATAATGTGGTCAAAATAACACAAAAGGAGAAACCATAGTATTTCAATGCAATGCAAATACAGCCGAGGTATCGGCATTTTGACATCTTTTTTTTAGAACAATTTGATAAAATGACAAGCAACTTTGACTGTTATCTCTAAGATGAAGGGATAGATGTTTTTTATTTAAAACTAGTCGAGCAGCACGAATAGTACAGAGATCAAAAGATTTCTAAATTTAAGTTTAGTACAGTGGTCCACAGCAATGAGAGTGGTCGTTTTCCAAGCTCTTTAATGTTAACAATTCGTTTCCCATAACTACAAAACCTTTCCCAACTTAAAAAGTAGATGCACGAATGAAGATTTTACTTTGTGTGAAATTCTTTATCGTAAAAGAGGGAAAAATTATTTTCACTGGCTTAGTTAGCTTAAATTTCTAATAGTGTCATTGAAACTATAATGTATATTTATGTATGTATGCTAATTCAAGAATACTGCATGATTCCATATCAATTAGGAATTAAAATGCGAAGCGTTTATTTGCTGTTCCGATTTCATCGTTGTCTTGATAGTTGCCAACCTACATCATTACCGACGTGTTAGATAATCTAGGTACTGAGACGAACACTGCGAAGTAGGTTATCAGAAGTAACATCGCAATATAGGTGCTTTTTATGGTATATTCATGAAATTTTTATATATGTATGTACATGTTACATTGAGATGAAAAAAATAATGTCAAATAATACTAAGGTAATGATAATATTAACAACTTGAGAACTTTTTAAAATGAAATTTGTTTTATATAAATAATACATTTATTCTAATATAATAATAATGTATTTACACTATTGAAATATCCAACGGTGTACAAAAATAAAAAAAAATGTTAATGCATTTTTTTTTTTGATATTTGATTAAGTTTGGAAATTTACGACTTCAAGGTGTGTATCAGCTCAGCAAAGTAGTTACTTAAGAAATTGTGTTATGAACTCTGCTTATGACCATATATTTATAACCTATACTTACATTATTTTAAGTAATTATTGTTCTTTGTCCAAGTTTTAACATACGATTTTATGTTCGTTGCGGGATTCTAACCCTCGTAAGTTCAACGGCCTCAAACGAAAGTGCAAGGAAGAGAAAAAGGAAATAAAGATGTCGCAGAGTAATTATTGAAGTATATTCTTTCATGTCTATATATAGTCGGCAATCTATTTCGTAAAGCATAAGTACTGTTTTGTACATTTAGTGTTCTCAAGGTATTTAATACATAAATATTTTGCACTTATGTCGTAAGTGTTCACAACCCCAAAAAAATAAGTTGACAGTTGACGCTTTAGGCTTAGTAGAAATGGAGTGTTACACGATAGAGCAACGTGTCTTTTTTGTTGAACAATATTTCAAAATTAAAGAAAACTTGGCGACCGCAGTTCGAAATACATCCGCAACATGTCACAACATGTCCTGTCTTGAAAATAGCTGATTTAATACCAGTAGTTTCTATTTGTGATGTTCTTTACAAACAAGGGTATATTGCAACACGCCCTCAAGAACGCGTGCTTCAAAGCAGAAGATTCAACGTTGCATCAATGAAATTCAGCCACATTTTTACAGAATTGTCATGGAAAATTTTGAAATATGAGTGCGAAAGCATTGGAGGCCATTTTTACGATGTGTTATTCCATAAATTACCTCATCGTAAGTTGAAAAACTGTGTTGTCAATTTAGCTCCAATCTTGCGTTAATTTTGGGACATCCGGTATTAATTTTCGTTATAATTTTTGTTTGACTCGCTGTCCGCGACTAGCAATGTATGCATGCAAGTTCAAGTCCATTCCCACCACTTTGGCCTACATATATAAGTGAGAAGGGAAATTTTTTATAGTCCCGCCTGCTTATATACTTTATGATTTATGATTAGAAGTAGGCGTTTCAGTAACCCAGCACATATTAAACAATTTAATTTAATACGATTTCCTAATCAATTAACAATGCATCTGAAAAATTTAATATTTTTCTCTTCAAATTGGGATGCTTTTCATTATTTTGTAAATCTGTTCTACTCAAATGTCCAAAAACTTAGATTTTTAAGTAAAATAAACCAGTTGGATGTTAGAGCGAAAAGTCCAAACCAAAGTATTTAATTCCGTTCAGTTTCAATAAGACAGTTCTAAAAAATCGTTTTCGTTTATTTGGTCATTGTTTTACAAATCCTTTTTCTATTTTCACACTATTCTATTTCACACTATTCGGAGATGCAAAACCATTTATTATCAGTCTACCTAAAAAAGTTGTTTGCTTTAGCATCACACTGGCAAATATGTAATCGTAACAAATAAGAGGTCAACTGAAACGTCACCGGCCTACTACAGAAAAACAATTTTTTTTTCCAAAATTCGTATTTTTTTTATTAGGCGTGTTGTCCGATTACGCCCATTCGCACTCTGACAAAGGAATATGAGAAAAATGCTACGTACTTAGTTTAGTTGAAATTAGTCGGTCGCGTCCCGAGATATGTGATTTTACCAAAAAATGGGCGATGCCACATCGTGAACAACTTAATGTCTCCGGCCAGTAAGAAAATAGTAATGAGAATAAAAAAGGCTAATTTAAGTTACCTAATGGTTTTGAACAAAATGTCCAGTTGAGGCATTCTTTAAGAGCTCTATGCTGAAACATTAATTATCAAACTAACGCTAAGCTCGCCACGAAGATATCTGACGTATTTGGTTCAATGTGTGAGTAATAGGTGTTCAACGAAAATGCCTTTAATTTTTAAATAGTTCTCAATATCAAAGGTAAAATAGTACAAATCTGTCAGCAAATAATAGTAAATTTTTATGCTCTTGTAACTTGTTGCTACAGAGTTAAATATCATGGCACCCGTAAATGTATTTTTTCTAATATCACATTTGTTCTGAAAATATACAGTTAAGCCCTTGTTGTATATATCGGCGGTAAGATTGGCGATTTATACTCCTCTACGATCTTATCTCGAAAAAGTTCACTATCGTAAAGGACAATCAAGCGCGAAAATGTAATTGCACACAAGAGAATGCACATGTAGTATATAGCATACAATTGTACTTGGATGATTGGCGCATAAAATATGTACCTTTATAGATTCACGAAATCAATACATACTTGGAATCGAACGCAAGAAAAAGCATCATTAGAATGAAAGTGCCAATTTACGAGCTGAGGTTGTGGCGAAACTTTTCCGTCGCTTTTACTGCATGTTTTATGACGCATAGCGAGTAGAAACAAAAACAAAAAACATGTAAAATTCGGTTGTACTGAAATTTTATGGAATATCCTTCACAAATAAAAAAGTTTTTCACACATGAAATTGAGGAGAAAGGGACGTGTGCAACATTTTAGAGCGATAGCTGATAAATTGAGGGACTAGTGTGCGTCTATGTACATAGACGGGCGAAGAGACAGAGGGTCTTGGCTAAATCAACTCAGCTCGTCATACCGATCATTTTTGTTTAATTTTTATAAGCTCTCCGACATTTCCTTCTAAGTGTTGCAAGCGTCGTAACAAACTCCAATTCGGAGTTTAAAAATTAACTTGTCAATGCATGAGAAAAGAAAAGAAAATTGGCAAAATATTAAGCACAAAAAATGAAGAACATGAGAACGAATCGGGATTTAGGTGTAATAATAAATCAGATGCAACATGCAACAACCCACAGTGACTGGAAAAAAAACACAGAATGATGGAAAGGAGTAGTGGTTTAATATATGTGGCCTAAAAGTTTTGAACAGAACGTCAATTTTTCAAACATTTTCCAACAAAGAACGCTGATAAAATTACAGTAAATATAAAATCCATTTAACTACAAGAAAAAATCATCACTACGGACTACAAGTTATATACAAGCTATAAAGCTAATGAAGGAATATCCTCTCAAATGTTTTCTTTCACAATTTAAATGCATGAAGTTTTCTGAGAGAATACGAATCAACCGTACATTCTCGCCACCGACATCGATATCAGGAGGGCAATTTCTTACATTTACTATAATAAGTATAAGGTACAATACATAAAATTTGTATACGACTTTCTTTAGTTTCGCTTCATTGTTTAACGAAAAATACTTTTCACCTACGTATGAAAGATATATTATATTGGTAAATTATTCTGAATGTCTACAGATATGCACAAATATTAGATATTTCATTAAGGTATTGAATGCAATACTCAACATAAATTTCAAGTAATCGTTGCAAAAATTTCATAATTAGCATAATGAAAATATTAATTTACATTGAAACGTAAGAGATATTCCTACTCTTATTTAAGTAATTGCCATAATAATAATCAACATAACAATAGAAGAAGCTTACGTACATATATTTTCATATATACTACTACACACTGTTATGAGTAAAATACGCTCTCTTTTTTTTTTTAACTCATATTAAGTATATGAGGACTCAAGGGCAGTATTGGTCAACCCATTTTTGACACACAGACAAACTATTAAAAGAGAATTATTATCCTAAAATTTCAATTATATATATAACACCCCAAATGGGTTGAGGCTGATCGACTTCGCCGGGGCGCGTAGTATGGTTATCTGTAGTACTAGATTCCAGCACAGAAAAACTCGCCAAGCTTCCTGGTTGTCTCCGGATCGAAAAGCCACCAACCAGGTCGATCATGTTGTGATATACAGAAGACTCGTCTTGTTTTAAACGTGCGTACGCTCCGAGGTCCTAACATCGACTCGGACCACTATTTGCACCCGCTTCTGTACAGCAAAAAACGCACGTCAACAAACACAAGGAAAATTCGACGTAGAGAAGCTGCAATCACAACAGACTCCCGAACGATCAGTGACGATGGAACAGACGTTCCTTTGCCCGACGATGAAGAACTTCGAATAGCAATTACCCGCCTTAAGAACAACCACGCGGCGGGGGCCGATGGCTATTCAAACACGGCGGCGATGAACTGGTAAGGTCATGCACCAGCTTCTTTGTAGAATATGGTCGGACGAAAGCATGCCCAACGATTGGAACTTAAGTGTGCTATGCTCCACAATCTGCGCCAACCACCGTGGGATAAGCCTCCACAACATCGCGTATAAGGTTCTATCGAGCGCATTGTATGAAAGATTAAAGCCCACCGTCAACAAACTGATTGGACCTTATCAGTGTGGCTTTAGGCTTTAGGCTTTAGAAAATTAATCGACAGTGAAGATACCATCTTTTATAATAGTGTACTGCTGGCGTAAGCCTTAATATCAGCGGCCTCAACACCCGCGCCGTTAGTTCTGTTTTCTTCAAAATGGATAAGGCAGCGAAGCAAATGGGCCTGGTGGTGAACGAGGGCAAGACGAAATATTTCCGGTCATAAAACAAACCGTCGTCGCACTCGCGAGAAGGCTCCCACGTCACCGTTGACAGTCATAACTTTGAAGTCGTAGACAACTTCGTATATCTTGGAACCAGCCTACGCTGGCTAGGTCATGTCGTCCGAATGAACAAAAACACTCCAGCTCTGAAACTATTCGACGAAGTACCCGTCGGAAGAAACGACTGCCACGCTGTTGTTAACTCGGCTATAAGTTCATATGGTTTAAGAGATATGTATATTAAACTAGTTAGAGGTCGGGCCCACGCCCACTTTTCCAACATTTTTTTATGTTTTCGGTTAATGACAATTTGCGGACGTGGCAGTGGTCCGATTACGCCCATGTACGAACTCGATTTTTTTGTACTATGGTCATATCAACTTTCATCGAGATATCTCAATTTTTGTTCAAGTTATAGCTTGCACGGACGGACGGACAGACAGACAGTCAACCGGATTTCAACTTTTCTCATCACCCTGATCATTTACTTACATATATACATATAAATTACCCTACGTACAACCGTTAAGTAAGCACAACTATAATAATCTGTAGCAACTAGTTGCAAGAGTATACAAATTTGGCTTATAACATATTAATTTATATATTCACTTATAATAAAAGACATAATTTTTAATTTTTCCTTTGGTGAGAGGTCTCTTCATCTAGATGCAGGATTCTCCATAGAAGAGGGGTTATCTATGGGTAGCTTAAATTAATTTGGTACCCCTGTTTTAATACTTTTGAACATTATACTGAGATTTAATATACAAAGAGATTACTGCTTAGGAGAATATGAAATAAAATTGTCGATTCGATATATGTATGTGCAATTATGTAGTGAGCATACTTATATTAGGTTATCAAAAAAGTCTTGCGGTATTTTCGCTAGTTGGCGCTGAAAGCGCGTAGTTCTAGTTTTATTCGTCGCATCGGGTCATGCTATACCTTTTTGGAAAGCTCATTTCACGCGCTAACCGATTGTTACGCGCTGATTGATTGTCGTTTCTTTTAAGCCGTTCGTGAGTTATAGCGTCGCAAACATGGAGCCAAATAAAGAGAAAATACGGCATATTTTACAGTACTACTACGATAAAGGCAAAAATGCATCTCAAGCCGCCAATAAAATTTGTGCAGTTTATGGACCCGATACAGTTTCCATTTCCACCGCACAACGATGGTTTCAACGTTTTCGTTCTGGTGTAGAGGTGGTCGAAGATGCGCCACGCTCCGGAAGGCCTGTCGTCGAAAATTGCGATAAAATCGCTGAATTGGTCGAAAGAGACCGGCATAGTAGCAGCCGTAGCATCGGTCAAGAGTTGGGCATGAGTCATCAAAAATTCATTTTAATTTCAATAAAAAAAAAAAATTCAATAAAAATACCGCAAGACTTTTTTGACAAACCATTATTATATATACATTAATTTAATTTAATTGGATATTAATTATGTAATTTATTTCATTATTGCCTTTTAACGGAATTTACAATACAGCTCATTACCCTGGGCATATATTCCTCCGAAAAAAGTGGCTGTTCTACATATTTGATCTATTTAAACAAATTAACATTTTTAAACCGCTGTAACCCTTTTCACAAATACTTTGAACTTTAAGCCTTTCTTTATTTTGTAAATCAATTTGAATTAAAATGTTCAAGTGGTGGAAACTCTCTTACTTTTTTGATTTATTTTATTTGTGCGCTGTCTAAATATTCCAAACCTCTTTTACTTCATAACGGTGGTTCTGAAAAAGTAATTTCAGTCGCGTATTTTGCTTTGTGCTTACATCACAGTCTCAGTCATTTCTTTCTATATTTGCACAACTTTTCACTCCACTCTGTTATCACTTACTATGCAGCAAAAGTGCGAAAAGGGCAAGGATGCAAAATAATTTTATTCCACTCTACTAAAGTATTCAACAAGTCGTGAGATTTATATTGCTTAAAAATTTGAGAAAGTAAATTGCGGGATGCTTTGACTCGCTTCAACTGGAAGTGAAATGCAATTTACTTAATACATTATATCCTTTCGCTTGATAGTAGTTGAGACATGACATCAGGAGATGGCGAACCCAATTCCCCAATCTTGATATGATATTCCTATGATAAATAAGGAGATAGAGGACAGCAGAATGAGATATATTTCTAAACTTCGCGAACATCCAAAATCGGCTAATGCCTTGGCAAATTCCTGCGATCAAACACTTCTTTAAAAAGAAGTGAACTACCAGCCTACTAGAGAGCAACGTTCTACCAAAAAAGCTCAACCACATTCTTGAGCTTCTTTAGTTTTAAATAGAATTAAGATTTTAATACTTATTGTTAGGCTTTATCGATCGTTGCGCAATATGCGATTGTTGCGCTTATGATTTTCTTGCGGCACAGATATCGGGAGCTTACGAGCGCACTGTGCAACGATCGATGCTCCATACGTTTTAAGAGTGATAAAGGGACAAAAAATTCAATATCTTTGGAATGGTATGAATGAACAAAAAATTGTTTGCAGTTTATTAAAGGCGAATATTTTCCGCGTTATGTTACATACTTTTCCATTTTTTTTAGCCTGAAGAACACTTAAAAAATTTCAATTGTTTAACAAAAAATTATGTAAAATGCTATTATTTAAACAAATGTAAATGAAAGAATATTTACAATATAGCACGAACATTTTTCTTTGACTTCAGAAAATTTCATCGATTTATCTCAAGCAGTTTATAAGAAAATAATTTTACAATTTTATCGTCCTCTAAATTTCAACCTTCAATAACTTTAACAAAAAAAAGGGATTTAAACGAAATATTTATATAACGGGGTATGCGTCTGGTCCCTTCCTAAGGAACTGCTAATTTTCAAAATCGGAGATTTTTCGAAATTTTCATGGACCACTTGACGTGGTTTGACCCAGATCTTTACGGCTTTACACATTTGGATTATGATTGGAGCTTTTTCTTCCAAACTTAGTGTTATACATTCTGTAAGTGCGTTATTTACTCTTTCGACGTCGGAATTACCCGTATGGCTATTTGGACTTGTGGTATGAAACTGTATGCCTTCTTTGGTCCGAAAATCACGAACGTTTTTTGAATTAAATTCATTATCGAAAAACTAAAACTTATTTTCATGGCCTTTAATTGATAAAAATTCACTAATTTTACATACGATTGTTTGGCTATTTCTATCAATTAAATGAAAACAAATGACATGTTTCGAAAACTTATCTACAAAGACTATAAATGAATGTTTACTATTTACGTAAGTATCTAAATACACAATTTCATTTACTGTGTTTGGTGTTTCCGTAGTGTGAAATTTCGCTTTGATGGGGTTTCGGTCATATTTTATTTATTATACCATGTATTTTAGTTTTTATCTGTGGGTGATATACCTTATGTTTCATTCTTTCGTAAGTTCGGATAATTCCTGAATGTCCTACTTGCATTTTGTGGAAAAGCGATATCTGTTGTTTTAGTTCATATTCTTCTGCAATATCATTGGGAAAATGGCTAAAATTTACAAAAGAAATATTTCGATTTTTTTAAAGGTACTTAAAAGAATTTGTTGAATCTCATTATATTCATTTTCTCCAAGTTCAGAGTAAATAGGGACCTTTCCTTTATTAAAATGTTTTTTTACAATATTGATTATGTTAAAGCTATTGATATCTCCTTTGTCAATAAAAACGCGTTTATTTTTGAAAATGTTTACTACTCCATATTTTTTTGCTTCAACCATTTGCAATCGTATCGAGGGTTGTAAAATGATTATAAGAACTTTCTTCCTGAGAATGGTTGGTTTGAACTTCCATAGAAATCGTTGTTTGATTTTGCTCCCCTCCAGCGTTCAAATATTTAATTTTCAAGATTGGTCTAACGGTCATTCCCAAATTTTTTGTATTAATAATATTTATCTCGTTACTATCAATTCTGATTAGGAAATCGGCTATTTCATTTCCTTTTCCAGTTATATAATCGATTTTTGCATCATACTCCCTCAATTGTACTAACCACTTTCTGAGCCCAACGAGAGTAACGAACCTCGAAGCGCTGCAACAGTGTCGATAATATTGCGTAGGCTTGCTGCGTCAGATTTTTTCAGAACCGGAGTGTTGAAAAGCGATGTAATATGATCTTGGAAAATAAATACGTTGTTGTCGTATCTTTCCTTGAGTCGTTGTATAGTCTTTGGGTAATTTTTTTCAGTTACCTGAAAGGGTTCGATAACGCTAATTAAATTTGTCCACCTTTGGCATTGTTGGATCATCATGCACCATATTACAAAAAATGCGGAAAAAACGTTTAAATTCCGCCTATTTGCCGTCAAATTTACGCGATTTGAGTGAAGGCAATCGATTATGGTAACTGCTAGTATTTCCAAAAGCCGTTGCGTTGAAAATGCTACTATTCAACTCAGAAACGAGGTTTCTGGAGTTGATTAACGAAAGTATTTTAGATTTTGTTGAAATGTACGTTTCTTCAATTGCTGCTCTCCATTTGTCTGACGGAGAAAGAGCTTCAATATTGTTCTGGATGTCACAAATATGTTGAAAGTAGGACTCAACAATGTGAAGGCGACATTCGAGAACATGCGTATCACTATCGACTTCTTCACAAGCAATTCATTGCTTTATACTATGTAGATTGCGGAGAATCGTTGAACGCGTTTGAATAAGCGAGGACAAAGGCGATTGTTCCTCATCAGCCATGGTAGGCACATTGGCTTTACTATTCTTAGGCATTTGAAGGCACGAAATAAAATATACTATATATGAATGTATATACGAGGACCTGAGCAGTGAAGAATGTGATGCTGTTGTTGTAGATGTACCAAAAGCAGTCCCGTAGACTGCGACGAGTTGACGAACTGTCGGTAAATTCGACAGATGTTGATGAGAAGATCTCGAACGTACGTTAATAAACCACGAGTAATCTGGATATATGATTACAGCGGCAAAGACGATGATGTGTGGGAAGAGTTGCTATCTACGCTTACACAGAATGTTGTCCGGGTACAACAATCCACATGGTCCGTTGTTGGATACCGCTACACAGCTTCTGATAATGAGATGATGTGGGCAAATTCCGTTTGGTTGAACAAACGCAGAGCCAGCTCTTCCCAGTATAACAAAAACGAATTATTTAAATTAACTGAGACATTAATCTATTGGCTTTTCTTAATCAAAAATAATAAACGTAGAACACATGTCCTGTCACGGTCGCCAAATTATGTAGGAGCCCAATAATAGATTAATGTCCAGTTAACAAATTGATTTTTATTTAATTTACGTTTTACATTAATTTCCTTTACACTCTTAACACTCCTCATGCTTTAATAATAATGTCTTAATATTATGCTAGCACCGGTTTTTATCCCTTTTTGTGCCTAATTTTCTCATTAGCTCTGTAAGCTTGTGCGTGTATGCTTATGAGGGCGTAGATATGAAAAATGTATATTTGTGCGTATGTAAGCAAAGTGCAAGCGAAAAGTGAGAATATAAAAAATGCAATTATGTACAAATCATAGAAAACCGTAACATATGTATATGGATGTAAGAATTGATGTGCATATGCATAAGCGGTGCTCTTACAAAAAGCTTAATTAATGGTCACGGTCATCCGATTTTGCACAGTGACATGCTTCTGACCAAACAGTTGCTAAATGAAAATATCCAGCATCGTAGATGAGTAACAAATATAAGGGGATATTGACGGCATAAATTAAATAAAAAATGGTCACTAAAGAAATTATACAAGTATACTCTAACAATAGTTTCAAAAAGAAGCATAGGTATTATTATTTCTCGTTAAATATTACATAGCCGAATATCATCTATAACAATATCACTAGAATAGTCAGCAGAATTTGATATCACGTTTTCTTGCTTTTCACATTTTATGCAATTTTGACACAACAACCAAAGATTTAGTCCACTAAATTTAATGATTAACATCATAATTATATGACTCCATGAGTTACTTGGTTTTATTTTATGTAACCTGTGTTGCATAGGAGCTGAACGATGGTTATATATTAAAAGATTGACTGGAAATAAAAACCTTTAAACAAAACCAAATAAGTATTAGCCATTGAAAAAAATAACATGTTAACAGTGTGACCATATGAATTTTTTAGCATAACAATTCGTTCTACTTTAAGCTGAAGTGTAACCAACAAACAATTTAATTTAAAAAATTGTAGCGGTCTTACGAGTATTGAAAAACCCTTTAGAAATAAATCCATAAATATGGACTTGAAGAGATTTGTGACAATATTAGTGTATCATTATGCAAGATGCCTATGCTAAGAACAACTTGGAACTGAACCATTGGAACATAAAAATGGTTTGATTTTCGATAAGTTCAATCTGGGCCTGAATTACTGAAGGCGCCGGTTTTTTCCAAAAAAAATTAACTGAAAGTTAAAAATTAGAATATTTTTGATAAGTGATCAATTAGAACCCAATCCACTTCACTGTCTTTCCTATACAAGGTGGTTTGCCAGAATCGATGCCATCAAGCCATTTATGGGAAATCTTCCCGGATTGATAAACGCTTTAGAAGATGTTAAAAGCCTCAATTTTTCGCCAGCAACTTATTGAGATGTTGATGAAGGATTGAAATACATAAACAAATTTGAGTGCGTTTTTATGGCGTTGATATGGTTTAAAATCCTTCAGTCATTTTATGATTGAAATTTGGTTATTCAAGAGATCAATGTTACTACCGACGCTGAAGTTAGAAATATAGAAAGCCTTCTTGTGGATCTGCAGTTACGTGAAGAAATTAAATTCAAAGGAAATCGTTTTAATTTCTAGGACAGTTCCCTGATGCATATGAAAGAAGATGAACCCAACGCAGCTGCAAAAAAATGTTACGTAAAAGTATTCAGCTAATGTAACTGATAAGTTGTCCAAAATAGTTATTCCTACTAGGAGGACTGTCCCAAAATATTTGCATCGCTTTGAGAATACAGCAAGAGAAAAAATCGTTTTAGCATATGTCTATGTTCAAAAACCAAGAGATAAACAAGTAAGGAAGACCTATGGATTACACCCAAAATCCAACATTTCATACTCTCGCCACTTATAGTGCTCAAAGGAAATATCAACAGGTGTTTTCAAAACTTGATTTTATGATTTTATTCGACGGAAACATGAATGGATAACAATCAACTTTTTACAGTTATTATGTTATAATGGGTTGTCAAAAAAGGTCTTGCGGCATTTTTATTGATTTTTTTTTTATTAAAATTGAAATGAATTTTTGATGACACAAGCCCTGCTCTTGACCGATGCTACGGCTGCTACTATGCCGGTCTCTTTCGACCAATTCAGCGATTTTATCGCAATTTTCGACGACAGGCCTTCCGGAGCGTGGCGCATCTTCGACCACCTCTACACCAGAACAAAAACGTTGAAACCATCGTTGTGCGGTGGAAATGGAGACTGTATCGGGTACATAAACTGCACAAATTTTATTGACGGCTTGAGATGCATTTTTGCCTTTATCGTAGTAGTACTGTAAAATATGCCGTATTTACTCTCTATATTTTGCTCCATGTTTGCGACGCTATAACTCACGAACGACTTAAAAGAAAAACAACAATCAATCAAACACGTGTTAGCGCGTGAAATGAGCTTTCAAAAAAGGTATAGCATGACCCGATGCGATGAACAAAACTAGAACTATGCGCTTTCAGCGCCAACTAGCGAAAATACCGCAAGACTTTTGACAACCAATTATTATGGGTCGTAGACTCACTTAGTTTTACATTTATAGTTTACTTCCCGTGAGCAAAAATCATAGCAAAATTATTCTCTAATGAAATATATGTTTTATAAACTTTACCAAAGCTTAAAAGATTTATTTGAAGCGCAAAACGCCAATTAGATGAGCAGAATTTATTATATTAGAGAATTAACCCAAGCCCATTTATATTCAGCGCTAACACAATAATATAAAAAAGTTTGTTAAAATATCGGAAATTATTATATGTAGTATAATATAATTACCATTAAACTATAGTATTTTCAATATTGTATGTTCTGTTAATTTTGCTAAAATATTTTACAAATCTTTCTTACCAATCGATAGGCTATAAATCCAACCGAAAATTTGAAAATCACATATTATCTATTCTGTCACATAGATGTTAGGATAATAATAAACACCGAATTTTGATGAAATCGCTTCAGTAGGCCCCAAGAATGGATTTTCACCTAATGTTGTCGGGAACACGCCCATCGCACTTGGCAAAACCTTTTTGTGCCACTTTGGATGTGAAATTTAATGTATAAATTTGGGGGATATAGCTTGAATAGTTTGGAAGAAGCGTGCGTTAAGCCTATTTGGGTAGGTACTATACGTAATTTTGTAATTTTGACTTGTTGTACTAAATCAAAGTGTGTGAATAAAGCAACCGGCAAACCTTCTAATTTGTATTTTGTTAACTTTAAAGTTGCTTAAAAATTTCGGTTGGATAATCATATTATTTTCAAATAATTTAAAATAAAATACGCAATTTAAAAGAAGCTGCCAACTTTCCTTTATTTTGGGTTTATTTTAAACTACGTAGTTGGTTATAATTCACACACAGCGCATGATTCGAATCAAAATTGGTCAAACCTCTTCAGTAGTATTTATGATATTTATATACTGTCTCAAAAACTTAATATTTCTTTTCTTTATTTGAACCACTTTTCCCTCCACTCAACTTCCTCTTGAAATTGGAAAAAATACGAAGATGCTTAACCGTTATTTATAGCGAAGGAAATTCTTCCCAAGACAAAGTATCCAAAAGAAATGAAGTCAATAAAAGTCAAAGTCACTTAAGTGGAAGTAAATTGGATGATTTCTGTGAAATGTTGACTTTCGCCGGATAAATAGACAAACGTGGTATGTGATTCTGTAACAGTTTAATCTTTCATGTAATTTTAAGGGAAAATTGGAACCGTGGGCTGCAAGTTCAAGTGAAGAATTTCTAAAAAACAATTGACAAATATTTACTATTTTGTTATTTGTCGCAAGCAAGATTATTGGAGATACAAGTATACTTGTATATAAGTATTCATGAACTCCCACACTATTGCTGGGATGCTGGTAAACTTACTTATTTGTATGAGTGCAAAATACCCAAAATTTAACGAAAAATCAAAATTCTCATTTTTTCTCGGTTTATGTTTTATGATTTATGTGTTTTTTGTCAGATAGTACACTTATGTAAAAAGGTCTTAAAAACATTCCGAAAAAATATCAAATAAATTCAGATTTAAATATAATAAGCTTTCTTAGGAGTAGTAATACAGTTTCATAATGAAATTAATTGCAATATATATGGTAGTTCTTAAATGCTAAAAATACAAAGAAATCAGTGTAATTTTGTTTCAAACTCCCCGAAAATAGCAATTAATAACAGGTAAGTAAGGTCTACGATCCGGTGTATCCGAACGTTTTCTATTCGCAATGTAAAGTGATATACTTGTACATGATTTTTGTGAATATTTTAATTAGGAGCAAGAAGTAGTGCATCCATTACATACAATAACAGGCCAGAAGATCCACTTCTATATTAGGAATATGGGAGCTAAGGGAAATAATTACCCGATTTACCTATTTTTGTATAAGAGCATGTTGTCATCACAAAAATATTTTCCCCGAAATTCAATACCTGATCGCACAGATGGACCGATAAGTTCGTCCATATACATACATACTTGGTGTCTTGGTTACTAAAATGGTATACTCCGAATAAATACTTTGATAACCGTTATATGGAAAGTGGACATGGCTACTATCTTATTTGGCTCATTTTATATATAGAACTGTAAAAACAACTAACTTGGCAGTGCATAGCCTAAGCTCACTTGTTATATTCAATCGAAATGTTTCCGGTCTAACACAAAGTTGGGGCGACTAGAACTAAGCCGTTTAGTTAGCGCTAACCTTCAAAAGGTGCGTGTCCAAGGAAGATCAAACATTAATGATTGCTATGAAGTTAGTATAAGTTTAGACGTGAAACAATTACCGATGAAAACATTAAAATAATTTTGTAACGTATAATTGGGTAGGAAAAAGCTTTGTGCAAAGTGGGTGCCGCGCGAGCTCAGTTTTGATCAAAAATTGCGACGAGTTGATGATTTGGAGCAACATTTGGAGATCTCCAAGCGTAATGAACCCCAATTTTTGCATCGGTATGTGACAATGGATGAAACATGACCACAACATTTCACCCCGAAGTCCAATTGACAGTCATCCGAGGGAACTGCACATGATGATTCCGCTCTTCGGACATGGCAAAACACAGTCTCTTCGATACATACAAAAAATCGTCTATAAACTTTGTTAAAAATTATAAGACCGATCAATTTATGACTGCTAAGTATAACAGCTAAGTATTGGGATTTCTTCTATGTAACTTATGTATGTTTTGACTACTCCAAAAGTAAAAGCCTCAAAGAATTTCTAGAAAGATCATATTTAAAGCCTAAAAGGCATGGAATAAATGCCGTCGTTTCAAAAATTGAACACAGTCACCTTTAGGTATTAATTTTTTATCTTTAATTGGCGTTGACACCGATTACGCGGCCATAGCCTAGTTTACAACAGCGCGTCAGTCGTGCTTTCTTTTCGCTGCTTGTCGCCAATTCCAAGTATAACTAGGTCCTTCTCTGGTCTTTCAAGCCGAGTTGATGTCCTACTTTACTTCCGAATACTTTAAGAGCTGGAATGGTTGACATGACCTAGCCAGCGTCCCCGCTGTTTCTTAATTCCCTGAACTACAAGTATGTCAATGTTATCGTACCACTCGTACTGCTCATCGTTCCGTCGAATCTTTGTTCGTCGGGAGAGGACTTTACTTCTCTATTGTCGACACAGTTTGAAGTAGCTGTTAATACTGTTATCCGAAATTATCTACGACTTCGAAGTTATGACTGTTAACAGCGACATGGGAGCCAAGTAGTGAGTACGACGACTGTTTATTTGATGGCAGGAGACATTTCGTCTTGTCCTCGTTCACTACCACGCCCATTCGCTGCGCTTCCTTATCGAGTTTGGAAAAAGCAGAGCTAACGGCGCGGTTGTTGCGGACAATGATATCACTATCATCGGCATACGCCAGCGGCTGTACGCTCTAATAAAATATTGTTCCTTTTATGTTTAGCTCTGCAGTTTGCAATAATTTCTCGAATAGTAGATTAAAGAAGTCGCATGATAGGGAGTCAATTTGTCTGAAGACTCGTTCGGTATCAGTTCTCGATCATAACGAAGTTTTTGGTATTGCGGGGATACCAAGTCCAGATATCGCAGCATAGCGGCAGTTCCTTTTCGTGCTATCAAAAGAAGGTTCAAAATCGACTAAAAGGTGGTGGGCGTCGATCCTCATATCACGGGTCTTTTCCAAGATTTTGCGCATGGGGAATATCTGGTCAGTTCGTATAGATGAAAACACTCCAGCACTGAAAACTTCGACACAGTATCCGCCGGGGGTAGTAGAGGAGGAGGAAAACTTGCACTCCGTTGGAAAGACCAGATGGAGAAGGACCTGGCTTCATTTGGAATCTCCAATTGGCACCACATAGCAAAAAGGAGTGGCGCGCTGTTGTTAACGCGGCTATAACCGCGTAAGACGTTGACTTTCCAGGCCTATAGCCACACTGATAAGATCAACCAGTTTGTTGACGTTTAATCTTTCACGCGGTACGCTCGAAATAATAGTTTCAATATGATGCGAAAAAGATTTAAAAATTTTGGAAATAACTATATATTAATCCACGTGAAATAGCGGAAACTGATATAGTATATTATAGATAAAGATTCTTAATTAAAAATTAGATTAAAAGTATGAAACCTTTGAACTATAAAGGAAAACATTGGAGATAAATATGTTTAGTTTATTGTGGACTTTAGGAACATATATATATGTATAGTAATATTGGAAGCTCCCGCCTTTGATGTTTGATGTTCACTTTGCAGCCGATTACATACGCTAATATTTAAGAATTTCTTTTATCCCTATTGATAAAGTAGGTTGCAGGCGGGAATGCCATTTTTTCATCCCCTCCTCCACTGCAGCAGGAAACGGAGAAAGAAGAGTACTTTGCCGATGATCACTTTAAAGAGTATAAAGTGAACACCAATTATAATAGGTGATTGGATATTTTCCACCATCGCAACATTGTTTGTTGATACTTGTGTGTGATTCATTTTTACCACATATATATGTTTACTCTTTATATCAGGGATAAACTAAATTTACAAATATATTTACAAAGTTTAGTGTTGGGTTATGCACTACGTTCTAACGCTACAAACTATGATGGGAATTAAAATTCCATGTGAACTCCAGAGTCATCTGAGTTCAATGACAATATACCGGCAACCTAAACAAACTGATAAAAGTGTTTTGTTTCTCCATATACAGGGACATTTACAATTTCCTTCAAACTACATTTTTGTTAAACTGCGTTGCATCTTTCTCAATTTGTAAACACAACCGTTTTCTACTACATCCTGCGTTTCTCGCTAACAATGCTTGTGGTGAAACTATTGGAGATGCACTTTTACAGCAAATAATTTTACATTATCAGATATAGCTCAATGCCATTGAGAATTTTCCGCAAGAACTTCTGCACGAATATCAGCACTAATGAACTTGTGGCATTTCATTCCTCGCATTCATAAAGCATCTGGCTTGTACTGTTTTCACTAAATGAACCACATCGCTGCATATTTCAGCTGGTGTAGTAAGCGTCAGTTTCGTAGTTTCATGCAAAATATTATTTGTCTCGTATACGCAGTTGCTTACTTTGTTCATTTAAACTTCACCACATTCGCTGCTAGAGAAAAATACGTGTATCTGCAACAGCTCAGTTTTTATGAGAGTGTTGGAATGTTAGAGGATGGAGTCATGTGTAGAAGTTCACGCAAGTGAGGAAAGTTCTCTGATCGCCATTCACTTGGGAGTGGCCAGAAATGATTCTTTTACATATGGCTCAAGCAGACTTTCGGTCTTTGACCAAGTATCCTCTGGCTAGCCTCAGAACATCCGCTTGAAGGCGAGCTAACGTGAGAAGCCGAAAAATCCGCTATATAGGGTAGTGCGCTGGGTTTAAGACCCGCCAGGTAAAAATCACCCCGAATGAAAACTAACAACCAGCCTCGAATGAGAGACCCCCCTTTTGACGACGACCATGGCAAACGAAATAAGAACTACGACTTGAGGTCATGGACCTGGAACGTCCGGTCCCGGTTGACGTCGAGAAGCTGCAATAACAACAGACAGCCGAACGATTTTCTACTCGGCTTGCACTCCTGCTCTCTGAGAGCACTCGTCAACAACTCGGTATAAGGGAACTGTGGGACGGCCTTTCAAACTCCTTACGTACTGCTGCAACCGAAACCATTGGTTTTCGTAAAATGCAAAAGAACAGCTGGTACGACAAGGAGTGCCGTGTCGCAGCGGAGAGAAAACCGACTGCCTACCTCGCAACGTTACGATCGACCACAAGAGTTGAAAAGGGAAGCGAGACGCATTTGCAGACAGAAAAAGAAAGAGGCCGAAATGCGTGAGTATGAAGAGCTTGATAAGCTGGCCGACAGGGGTAATGCTCGAAACTTCTACAAAAAAATTAGTGACTGGTAGTTGGCATCACATAATTGAAAATTCATTGGTTTTTTTATTTAGATCAAGACCTTTGTACATCGTTGTAATACAATTAAAAAATTTTTGTTGACCCTTCATTATTTTTTAATTAATTAAACAAAATAATGATGGGAAGTTAGCACCCCACCCCACTAATTTTTATTTGTAGACCGAAATATTATTAACCAATGGAAAGCAAATCGTTTGTAGATAATAAAAACCTTGGTTTCATTCTTTTACACGTAATTATTCATTAGATTTTAATTAATTTAAAAAAATGTCTATGGTATTTCACTATTTCCATCGTACAATGTATACGTGATGCTCCCATACCGTAAAAGTTCAATATTGAAAAATATATGTACGTTCGCTTAAAACTCACCGACACTTGTCGATTATATCGATAAAGCAGGTATTGAAAAATCTTTCACTTCACAAATCAACGTTTGAAGACTCAGTGACTGATCCCTTTAATGAGTCGTTTGGACTGCATCAGGAAAGGGCGGATTTAGACGAATTCAAAGTGCTCGTCACTGCAGCTGAATGGATGAGCATACAAGGATTTGAAAAAACTTATAATGATGGACGTACTTATACTACTCTCCGTTCAGGTATCAGAGATCGTTAAAAATAGTACTCTTTAAACTATTAATGGCTTTTTCAAAATACAATTATTTTTATGACAATATTAATGCCGAATAATGTTTTGATTTTTTCATTTTCCAATCTAATGCAA
The DNA here is from genome assembly GCF_024586455.1 of Bactrocera neohumeralis. Taxonomy (NCBI): domain Eukaryota; kingdom Metazoa; phylum Arthropoda; class Insecta; order Diptera; family Tephritidae; genus Bactrocera; species Bactrocera neohumeralis. The sequence continues at coordinate 41,375,566 of NC_065919.1, forward strand.
ATTTAAACTCACTTATGATCTATTAAATTATAAATGAAAAATTTGTTATTCCAATTTTTTCATTATTTTCAATGGAAAATAAGATTCTTAAAAGTAAAATCATTTCGATAATGAGAAATAGGGCAGCCACATTTAAATTGAACTTTGAGTGGAAACTCATCATTGGGGATTTTTCTTAATATTAAAATCAATGAGTATAATATGAAATTTGCAAAAGCGAGTTCAATGCGTTACGTACCAGCAAACTTTAATTAAGATTCAGGAGACGATTTTAATGAATGCCAATTCTTGCCTTTTTCATTAATTAATAAGGCGATAATGAATATTTTCCTTTTTAATTAGCTACTATCAGAATAGTAATAAAAAAATCTCCATCATTCATTGAAACAATTACATAATTGTGGAAAGTGATTTGTATCGCATTATTAATTGAATGAAAAATAAAAAGTAAAGATTTCCATCAATTATTGGCACAAATATGAAGAATTTTTGTTTATTCTATTATCTTCCATTAACCATTCATTTGAAAAAAAAAAAAAAATTATTGTTAGACATTGTGATGATATATAATTAATTATTGGAATTATTTATTTCCTAACCTCCCTTAGGTACATGGACAGATGAACTTTTCGAGATCATTCAACGTCAAACTAATCTCCCATGCTGCTTCAATTTCGACAAGCACAAAATTTCACGATCGGGCAAAGCTACCCATTATCTGATCGTCACTGATCACTGTGCTAGCAAACAATGCAATAATCCTTTATATTGTTATCTGGATGAAGAACCCGAAGAAGGAGATTTTTTTAAGACTATTAGCATTATTGTAGGTACAATTATTATTTGTAGGTAAAAAATAATCCTTGAATTTTCATTGTAGACCTAATTGTTCTTTAAATAATAATAAATTAATGATATCGATGACAATGTGTCCATCTGCGCATGCGTGGACTCCCATGGATCGATGTGGCCGTACTTTTCTTCATTTTCGACATTCGTTAAGAAAATTCAAATGAATTAGAATTCATCATTCGATTAATTGATGAAGGTAACTAGCTACACTCTCATGTAATTAGGAAAGAATAGATTTAGGGACAAGCAAATGTGTATCGGAATGTAACATTATTTATAAAAATGTATAAATAAACCGTCTTGAACTTTCACGCAGATATTCGGGGTTTAATGTTGACTATTTCAACAACCTGAATATTTGATGTCTTATTTATAAAAAAGTTAGCTATGTAATGTAAAGGAGATTCTAAAAATGAGATATTTGAACGTCTTAAAAATTGATATTTCATTCTGATTTGACATTTGCTTGATTTTGCATTTATTTATCCTTAATTACGAGCGATCGTTAATTACCTTTTAATAAGTGACTTTTCATTGAACGGAGAGTAGTATAAGTACGTCCATCATTATAAATTTTTTCATCTCCTTGTATGCTCATCCATTCAGCTGCAGTGACGAGCAATTTGAATTCGTCTAAATCCGCACTTTCCTCATGCAGTCCAAACGACTCATTAAAGGGATCAGTCACTGAGTCTTCGAACGTTGATTTGTGAAGTGAAAGATTTTTCAATACCTGCTTTATCGATATAATCGACAAGTGTCGGTCAGTTTTAAGCAAACGTACATATATTTTTCGATATTGAACTTTTACGGTATGGGAGCATCACTTATACATTGTACGATGGAAATAGTGAAATACCATAGACATTTTTTTAAATTAATTAAAATCTAATGAATAATTACGTGTAAAAGAATGAAACCAAGGTATTTATTATCTACAAACGATTTGCTTTCCATTGGTTAATATTATTTCGGTCTACAAATAAAAATTAGTGGGGTAGGGTGCTAACTTCCCATCATTATTTTGTTTAATTAATTAAAAAATAATGAAGGGTCAACAAAATTTTTTAATGGTAATACAACGATGTACAAAGGTCTTGATCTAAATAAAAAAACCAATGAATTTTCAATTATGTGGTGCCAACTACCAGTCACTAAAAAATGCGGCGGCTTACAGAAGGTTTCAACACCGCAGCATACTTTTGTAGAACACCCAAAGGTGATCGAGTCACCGATGGAGGAGGTGGAAGGAACACTTCTCCAGCCTGCTGAATGGCAGTGAATGTACAACGCCAGGAGAAGGCGAATTCGATTCCCAATCGATGACGATGGAGTAGACGTTCCATTGCCCGACCATGAAGGTGTTCGAGTAGTAGTAGTAGTGAAGAACAACAAAGCGGCGGGGGCCGATGGATGCCGCCCGAACTTTTCAAACACGGCGGCAAAGAACTGATAAGGAGCATGCATCAGCTTTTTTGTACAATATGGTCGGACGAAAGCATGCCCAACGATTGGAATTTAAGTGTGCTCTGCCCAATCCACAACATCGCGTATAAGGTTCTATTGAGCGTATTGTGTGAAAGATTAAAGCCCACCGTCAACAAACTGATTGGACCTTATCAGTGTGGCTTTAGACCCGGCAAATCAACAACCGACCAGATATTCACCATGCACCAAATCTTGGAAAATACCCGTGAAAGAAGAATCTGCACACTGAATCTGAACGAAAAAGAGCTACCTTTATGCCGCGGTGTCTGATTGGTATCCCCGCAAAACTAATACGACTGTGTAAACTGACGTTGAGCAACACCAAAAGCTTCGTCAGGTTCGGAAAGGACCACTACAGTAAAGTATATGTCCTCCTTTGTTAATTAGGTGTAATGAAAGGCCTCTCCTCAAGAGAATGATTGATTGGTGGATCATAATGTTATCGATAGACAGCTTATTTTATTTGTATTCGTCAGGCGGTCTAAAATTGTAATCCGTAAAAAGTTGATGAAGATGTAGACCAGTTCCATTTCCATGGGAAAATTAGTGGGGAACCACTTTATGTAAACAATAGTGGTAACCATCTGGGTAGGTAACTTAACTATCTCGCACCATATTTTAAAATGAAAATGTTCGTGTAAGTTGAATTTAAAGTTTTTTTTAACTATATAATTATAAATAACTAGCAACGGCACTAGCGTGCTTTGCTACATGTGAAGAGAAATAATAAAAAAGAATTGTTTTAACATTAAATTAATTTTTCAACGACTAAAATATTTTAATAATTGCTAGCTTTTTAAAATCGTTTGAATTGAAATGGCATTTCAGTTGGAATCATAGGGTTACGCGGTATCAAAGAATTCCAATCAAATTTGGTAACAACCTTCCCACTGCCAAAGACCAACAAGTTGCCAGAGTATAATATTTTTTGTAGCACCAAAAATTATCATTTGAAAGGTCGAATTGCATTGTTGAACAGGACTCAAAAAAAGTTTCGAAGTTTGAAATTTCCCAAAAATTAATGAATACAATGGTTCGGGTGAAATTGTTAATGGTGACAATCTCATTTTGCCATTAGCACAACACATCCCGGGCATATCCCCTTGAAAGTTAGCCGGATCTCAATGTGGACAATTTTCGTCCATAATTCTAATATACCCGTACATACTATAATCAATCTGGCGGTTGTAATTAAAAGCAGCACGCATCATTTCAGCGAAAGCAGCGCGACCTATTCGTGATCGCCGTTCAAGATTCAGTACAGGTGCTGGGTCAACAGATCTATTCAGTACATTACGTTCACACTGCGATCCATTAGCTTGTGTGCGTTCATCTGCAGTCTTTGATCGTAATAATTTGCTTTACGCGTTGGCCAACTCGTCTTGCTCGTCTGGCTATTGGCATTTTCCTTCATATAAAAAGGCAAACTAAAAGCAAATTGCACCTCCTTCATATAAAAAGTAATAAAAACGCACATGCCTAATTTCACTTCAAAATACAAAATTTACCGTTGTTTAACAATTTCATCGAAATAAAGCCTGTAAACACAATGAAACACTGACGACTCGCTAAGAACTGAGAAAAATACACCCTCACATTTACATAGTATACATTTGAACAATTTAAGACTCACCGTTTATATGAATGCTCTCAACAATATGTTTAGAAATATAAGCACAAAGCAATAATTATCGCTGACAATTTGCTTTAATAAAAGCACGTCCGAATTAATGGAAAATGAAGTCCTTATTTTGAATTAAAAGCAAAATAAAAATGTTTGCTACGTAACAGGTTAAATTTAAACATAGAATATATACATATATCTCATTTATGAGTAGGTTCAATTCGGACTGCAGCCAAAAAGAAAAATAGCCAACTTATCAACAGTCCTGATAAACAAGGTGCTTTCCAAAGTGAACAGGTAAACTTATTGAATCTAGCGCCCCCTGGTGGCGCCATCTATATGTCGACTGGTGCGTTGGAATCTGCTATCTTTATCGATTGTCCAGTGAGAACTCATGACATTTCATCATTTCATTAGAATTGAAGTTATTGCGTTTTAAGTGTCAGTATGTTTGTCTTATCCGTGCGAAAATGAGCTTCGCACATAGAGCCAACAGTAAATTTAGTTTTAAAATTGGTAAAACTGTTGCCGAAGCGTTTCAATTGATGAAACAAGTTTATAGCGATGATTGCCTATCCCGTAGGAGAGTGGTTTCAGCGTTTTCAAAGTGGTCGCGAGAACATAAATGACCAACATCATGATCCGTGATCACCGGAAATTCCATCGAAACGGTGCGTGAATTCATCAAAACTCAGCCAAAATTATCATTGGAATTCATGGAAATGGAATTGAACATCTCCAACACATTGACAAAACATTTGGGCTTAAGAAAGGTGTGTGCACGGTTTGTTCCGCACAAATTCACTGACGACCGAAAATTGCCCAGAATCGTCTTATCGATCGACACTTGTGACCGATTATTTGACCAAAGATCACATTTTAACCATTAACCACCCCCTGTATTCACCTGGTATGGCACCGAGCGACTTCTTCCTTTTCGGAAAAATGCATTTGCCCATGAAAGGAAAGCGTTATGAAGACGTAGAGGCCATTCAAAAGGCTTGCACCGGCATACTGGCGGCCATACCGGCCAACGAGCTAAAACACTCATTCGACATGCTTTCGGACCGTGCAAAAAGCTGTATTGAAGCAGAAGGAGACCATTTTGAATAAAATAAATTGATTTTGCCAAAAAAACCATTTGTTCTGTTTTTTTTTAATTCCTGTTTACTTTGGAACACACCTTGTATATCTCACCCAGCTTAATTCGGTTTCGAGCTTGATTATTAGCGAATATTTCATTCTTTTGGAACTTGAAAGGAAACTCGGGAAATATAATAAAATTAAAATTATATAAAAATATTTATAATATATAGATATACAATGTTATGAAATTAGTGTCCTGTACAATATTGAGTTTAGGAGATAAGTACATTAACCCTATTAGGGTAGGCCACTTTTTAAAAATTTCCAAGCCACTGGTTATTGCGGTTCTTTGTACCAATTTAATGTTTAGTATCTTAATTTTCAGCTAGTTTATGACAATTTATAAGTTTTCGATAAATGGATTTAAGCGGCACTAATTAATCTAATAATTTATGCAAGCTGAAAAAAATTACTTAGTAAGTGACTTGGGTGCCGAAACCTTAGGATTACGGGGAATCTCGGAAGTTTATGGTATACTAACTGTATTTCTCTGCGTTTTGCCTGTGGAGACTCCATATTGCTTATGGAATACAATATATGTATCCTATATAAATTTGTACGCATGCTATGAACTGTCACTTCAGCGGTGTGACAGATCAATTTTCATTTCTATGAAAGTTTCGAAGAGGTATTTACATACCTATCGACGGCAGTTCCCATTTCGGTTATTGTAAAGTCTTAAGACGGTTGTGTTAAATTATAAAAATAGAGTACGAAAAACTTAATGAGTACCCACATTTTCAAAATAATCTAATATATTTTTCAAAAATTTTTTTTAATTTGCATAAAATGTATACCAAATACTTAAAAGAAATAACATCATCAAATTGGTCAGTAGTTATTCTGCAAAAGTTGTTAAAATCCTGTCCATCCTTTTGATAAATTTCAATTCATAAAGTCTTTTCAAATTTTTAAGCGCTTCTATAGCTTGTACTTGCCTAGTTGACGTCATGTCGCAAATGATTATGTTATGATAACAAATGCCCACACACAGATTTGACAATGGCAATGACAATAGATTTGACAGTGAGTAGTATACCATAAACTTTTGCCTGTCGATAACCCGGGTTACGATTGAAAGACAATAATTTGTTGGCTCCAGGAATGCATTTTTTGATACAATTATCTTTAAAAAAAAGAAATATATCTATCATTGTACATATAAACCTACAAGTAACCAATCCTTCATTTTTCACTAACACATACGCAAAAGTCTACTACAAATTAGGCACTTCGTACGGGTTGCCCCTAAATATTCTACTACAAATTAGGCACTTGGTTCGGGTTGCCCCCAAATATTCTGCTACTAATTAGTCACTTGGTACGGGTTGCCCCCAAATATTCTACTACTAAAATGTTAAAATTCCTCAAATCTGCTATAGTGTGTTGCCGTGTTAGGTTTTTAAATTTATAACTTTAACAATATTTTTATAAAATATTCAAATATTTTTCGGTTATTTAAATTCCTAAATATTAAATTTAATCAGTTTTGTCCAAAACATTAATTATTGTATCAATATATTATTAAATGTTTCCAATTTTATAAAAAAATATTTTTTATAATATTTGTGTAAAAACTATGTACCCGATTTTTTTATATTTATTTTAGTTTTTGTTTAAATAATTACAAGTTGATTGTTTTGACTTGTATTGTTAATGTATACATACAATGGAATTGTACCTGACCTTATATATTTATTTTTGTCTAGTCATATTTTTTATAATAAGTAGATTGATTTAAAACTGTATATGTATATAAAAAGGGTGAAAGTAGGCCTCCTGGTGAACCGAACATCCAAAAAAGATTGGTAGCTCGCCTACATTGCAACCTCAGAGGTGGTGAGGAAGAGCAATAAATATCCAATAAACTTTTGTTTCAAAATATTCTTGAAAGTTTTCATTAATGTTTTCCGTTACAAATACTTCTTCACAAAAAAGTTGATCTACTACATTTATTTTAATTACATCCCTGTGCCTAAAAAAGCCAGATTTCGATCAGGTGATCTCAGCAGTGAAAAATTCTTGGAAAACAGCTGATTCTTTTGTTACTTGTAGGTTTATACAATGATATCTATCAAGAGAGTTCATTGCCTACGATAATGTATTAGTTAACCCAAAGTTAGTTCCAGTGCCTCGCCTTCACATAAAATAAGGATTGATAAAGCAGTTTGCAAATCTTTACATAAATAAAATAAAGAATGAATCTTACAGGTCCTTACATTTGAATCTTGAAGTCGGACAAATTTTTCAAGAACACAATGACCTAGAAGCATATAGTGCTTTCGCAGAAATCATAGACTTCGAAATAAGAGGTCTCCAAACTACAAAGAAACTATAGCCAACAGGTCAAAAATTATGAAAAACTTGGATGCAATATGAGCGTCAAGATTCATTTTCTAGATGAATGTGGGACTCATTGACTATTTTCTCGAAAATCTTGGAGCTGTCAGCGAGGAAAAGGGAGAGAGGTACATCACGACATACAGAACCTCTCCAAGGAAGATGAGATATGATGGGTGATTACTGCTAAACCTTAAACACATTGTTGGTAGTCATAGAATTGACATAATTAATTCTGATTCCAAAGGTGGTCTTCACATTTGTATACATTTTAAATATCAATGTTTGGCTATATGTATGTTATATCTTTAAAAACCACTGTTAAATTATTCGCCGGATTTTGGTAACTGAGTCATGTTAATAAACTGTTGACCTTATTTAGAAAAGATATATTTAATTAATTAAATGAATGCGCTCTTTTAAATAGTCGGCAATTCGCCTGAAAATTTTTAAAAACTTTAAACTTTAATTTCTACAGTTAGATATACCTATATAATCGTTCTTTTATTTAGGAAATCTGTTCTACTTAAAATTCCATAAATGTAAATTTTTGATTCATTTCAAACCATTTCAGTGTTGCAGCGAAAAATACAAAACTGATTTATTCAAATCTATTCTGCTTTCCCCTTAATGGTTCTGAAAAAGTAATTTCGTTTATTTGGCCAACTGCATAAACAATATAGCCTCTTTTTCTATTTTGTTTGCACGACTTTTCTTTCTACTCTATTTCCACTTCTTGCGCTGCGAAATGGCAAAATATGGAGAGATGCTAAAGTATAATCTCGCTTTACTAAAAGATTTAACTCGCCGCAAAAAGGAGATGAGTCAGTTGCTGGAACTTTTGACACGTTCCTGTTAGAAATGAATTGCAATTTGCGAAGTAAATCTCTTTGAAGGATATGAAAGTTAACTTAGGTCAACAAAGAAGAAAGTCGCATAGTTGCAGTAAATTTGAACACTACAACTACAATTGCAGACAAAAGTTGACACTCGCCGGAAATGGTATGAAGACGACAATGAAAAGACAAGTAAAAGAAATGATTGTATGTTTTACAGTTAAATATTCCATGGAATTTAAAAGTGAAAAGTATAAAGTATAAAGGAAAATTATATGCACTCGTAACGAAACTGAAAAGTGATATAAAGACCATTAAAATCTGGTGACTTATACCACATATTTCTGCCAATATGTGAATTATCTTTGTGAAACCGAGATAGTGTGTTTTTCTAATAACGATACTTCTTTGTGCTTAGAATGATTAAAATCAGGTCAAAGCGCTCTAGACCCCATACATCTAACAAGTTCGCAATAATATAAAATCCCTTCGAGATCTCGATAGCATTAAAAGTGTAGGACGGTTAGTTACTTTCTGAGCACTTTTCGTAGGCATTACACAATAATACTTAATAATTTTTTCTATGGGAGATGTATTATGTACGTGATCGCGAATAGATCTTTTGTTGCATCACAAACTATATATCTTTTAAAAATATCTTTTAAAGATGATTAAATTGGGTATCTAAAGTTTACATATAATTTTATAGCACTTTTATAGCACAAATTTATGCTTTCATGGTAATAAATATTTATAAATACAACAGTTGAAAGTGATTGACCTTACGTATTACCATCATCACATTCACATGATCGCACTGACACTTTTATTTGGCTACATATGATTTTTTGACGCCGAAAGCCTTTCTGGCTTTGACATTATGCGGCTTTTAGTCCATTAAGTTATTTTGCTCTTACTTGCATTTTTTTCTTTTGTATCTTTCGGCTTCCTTTTTGTGTTTTCACATAATTCGTTTTTTCAAACCCGGTACGTTTACTACTATATTCACATTAGATTGCTCTCGATACATATAAATAAAAATATGTCTGCCTGCAGACTTAACATGTCTCAACCACATGTTTTTCGCTCGATTAATCATTGAATAAATGCTCTTTCTGGGCAAAGGCGTTGATACATGCTTAACACCATGCGGAGTTGTCCTGACGGTTAATAAAACTTAACCATCAATCGGTTTACATATATTACAAAGTTGACTTTATACTGCATGCCATATATCGGCCAACATGTGAGTTATCCCAATGAAAATAAGAGAGCGTGATTTATTCATAACAGTGTATCTTTGTGCTTAATTTGGATATAATTGGGAGAAAACTTTACTTAGCTCTTATATAACAATCCCATAACATCCTGGCGACTTCACTTCACATGATTGGTGATGGTATGTGATGTACCTTAACGAAACTCAGGGAACATTTTAAGAGTACGTGGCACTCGACTATTTTTACTAAAAATGCCGCACTCTTACTGCTTGAGACGAAATTCATTTCCCCTTGTGCTACATATGCCGGTAAGAGAGAATGTAAAATAATCTGCTGGCAGCATCGACGAAATTCTTGAAACTAAGTAGAATGAATATTTGATGCAAAATTAAAATTTCATCTTTTTAGTTGCATGACAATAAGATGTCAGTTAAACAAGTTCGAGTGCATCCAAACATTTTATACTCAACTCTTATCCAAATACTGTAAGATAATAGATTTTGAATGGGTTCGGGGAATAAGCTTAAAGTGACTATAATGCAACAAATAAAAGTATATACTTGAAGTAAAAGGGTTTATGTAAGTAAAATTTTTTGATGGAGAAAAGAATTGAATGATGTAACGTCTTATATTTCATCTACGTACACATCTTAAATAATTAATAAAATATTATATAATAACTCAGTCACCAAAAGAAAGGTGATAAATCTAAATTTGGTCTGTTGTGTCTACATTGGGAGGGGTACAGCAAGCTTAATGTATTTTATACTCGTCTAGCTTTAGCCAAAACAGCATAATGCGTGGCATTTGCATTGGAATTATCAGTAAAACAAAACTCGGTTGAATAAACTTGAACACCCTATTATATATTATAGTTTTACTGAGAGTTCTGACTTTCCCCATCAATAGAATGATACTTATTGAGGACTTCCTAGTATTACTTAACGTCCCTTTCATCTTTTAGCCGAATTAGTTTCACGGGTATACCAAGTCGATTTTATTTAGTCTAGTATTTTAGGCTTTAGTCTTACACACTAAGCCGATAGCACTCTACTGACCATATGCTTCAATGAAGCTGATGCATGCACATTGTCAGTTTCTCGCCGGCTGGTAATCCGGCTCATTCGAGTCTCTTCATAGTCGCACAATGGCACATCTATTATATCGTGTGGGATATCAGGTTCGCCATCTCCTGAGGTTACATTTTCACAAGCCAGCCATCTTCTTACTTCAGGCTGGACTTGCCTTTGAGGCGGTTGCATATTCCGATCGCCGCCTTGTATCTCGCTTTTGCCTTCAACCCCTCTTTCCTTGGCTTCTTCCGGAACCCTCTCCTGTTCCCAGAGTTGGAACCATCGGTCGCCTGCACAGAGAGCGAAAAAGTTCCGCGTTTTTGCTCAGAGCGCTTTCTTGGTCCGAGTCTTCATGAACTGTGGCACCCATGCGCTGTTAAGCTAGTTTGGCAGTACCACTTCAACCACCGCAACCTGCTACCGTTACAGTGGAAGTGTGGTCGCTGGCGACACAGGTCTAACGATTGCTGTGCCCGCCAGCCTCGTCTCCCACCGACGTTTGGACCGTTATACCGGTCCGCTTCGTTCTTTTGCTGTCCTTCTTTATGAGTTTTTTATTCAGGGGTCTCTACCCCTAGCGTCTTATACCTACCGCCTCAATAGCAATGGCCCATTCACCTACTTCGGAAGATGCAAATAAAGCAGTCGAAAGTAAAGAGGTACATAATTGAGAAAATATTTCAGCCTTCGCTAGGAGCCGCCTGCCTGTAATATAATGACTCTGACAGGAGCCAGCTTGAGATCGTGACATTGTAAGCAATGAAAACCAATGCCCAATAGGCACCGGAGGATAACAGCTAACATAAATTTTTGCCGAACTTTCCAAATTAGGAGAAAATTGTTATCGAAAATCACCATATGTCGGCATTTACCTACAAGGGTATGGCAGATAAAATTCACAAGGGCAAATGAGCATTTTTTTAAATCTAAGATGGCAGGTGTAATAACTTATAAATTTACCAATATTGCATATTTACGCAATCAAGCACTAGCAAGACGGTTGATGTTTCTGTTGGGATGGATGGTATTCAATTTATAAGTAATTGAACGACAATTAAATTGTGGCTCGAAAGTTTATATTATATTTTTCACTTCTTCGTAAAACACGATTCAAACTTATAAAAAAAGAAACATTGATTTGATACTATGGGTATATATGGTAATAAATATAAATGTGAAAACAACAGCTGAGGTGTACTGTCCTTTAATAGTATCACAAACTCAAACACGTTATGGCACTCCTCTTTGACTATTATACTCGTATAAAGTATATGGTATTTTGACGCCCACGAAATGTCTGGCTTTGACACATGACAGCTTTCATTTCACTGGCCGTTTTTCTGTTACTTTTTGTTCGACTTCATTTTGTGTTCATTTTTTCAAACGTGCGGTGTTTGTTTACTATATTCACATTAGTTTGCTAAAATGTTTGTCTTAATTCATATGAATAAAAATATGTATATGGCTGTTTGCAACCTCATCACGGCACAACCACATATTTTTCGCTCGATTAATCATTGAATAAGAGTGACTGCTGTGTAAATGTGTTGATATATGCTTTGCGCCAAACGGAATTGTACGGCTGGCTAATAAAACTTGCCATTAATCTTTAAAGGTTCTCGTATGCTACAAAAAAAGCAATTCTTTGATATACGTACTCGTACATAAACCTATATTTTCCGTAATTACTATTAGGTGTGTCAAACAACCGTTACGTTTACAAAGTTATTGTATACTGTTCAACTTAATGCGGAAGTCGAAACTTCACCATAAATGTGATGTCATAGTAGGGAGCAGTCTGTGGTAAAAATATATATATTTTTTAAGAGCATCCTTTGCAACCTCAGTTAAATGTATCATAGGTATTTATGCAAATGTACGTGGAATTTTCTTACATTTATTCAGGTTTCCAGTGATAAAAGGTTTTTATGCCTTTGAATGCATGGTCAGCAAACATTTGTTTGGATGTCTTCCTTTTCAAAGAATGGTTCATCACAATTGCGAATAAATAAAAATAAATAATTCATTCAAATAGAAATTAATTTTTAATCTAATCTTTTTATGCAAATTTTACATTTTTCTTTCAGCCATAAAAAGTGGAGATGGAGAAAATTTTAGCTTCTGGAAACGCAGCGGAGGGGTTAAACTTTATTGTTCGATGAAATTGTGAATTAAATTTGGCATAATATTAACTTACTTTGAAGATAATAGACACCCTTAGTTTTATTATTATATTTTACACTCGTCAGCGTAAAGGCAAGTTTACGCCCGATATTATGTATTTTGGGTACAAAGATACAATGTTATTTTAAAAATGCATTCCTTCAATTTATTAAAATATCTCCCACATAATATGTGGTATAAAGTCAACTGGTTTTTTGAAAATCTTATTATTAATTATATATCTATTTTGCTAACGAGTATTGATGTGTTTCAACCTATTTTCACTGCTGATAAAAATCATACCGAATTTTGGGTTCTCCTTCATCGTCCATATTTCAGCATCTTCAGTTCAGGGAACAAGAAAAGTCGGGGGCCACATCTGGAGAATATCGGGTGTAAATTTGTATGACTTTTGGCCAAAAGGCAACTTGCACGATGTGTGACGGACAGGGAGACAGTCACCTGGTGCAAAACTTTTTATCATATCACAAATAAAAATACTTTATGTGTTGCTTTAACTTAAGAGAGCATAGGTGAATTAAAACAGTAGACAAAATAAGCATTTCGTGGCTTATATCTTTACACGCACTCAAAGGTTTCGCAATTCGGAATACAAAACAGAAAAGTAATATTTAAGAAACGCTTAACTTCACAAGAAATTGTGTTTAATATATTTTCGGGCTTTACTAAAATTGAAGGAGGCTTATATAAATGTCGTGACTCAAAACTATGTATAAGTTATTAAAGATGATGTTTACGACTACATTTCGTTGAACAGGAATATTCTTTATGTTTGAGATTACAATCCAGGTTTTCATTTGTATATCCTTGTAGTTTGATTAGCCAAAAACAAGACTTGACTCCTATCAGTTAGTTTGTATGACAGGTAAATACTATTGTGATCCGATCTGAACAATTTCTTCGAAGACCTTTTTTTTTAGCAAATTTCATGCCAAACTTTGTGAAGTCATCTTTTCAACTAAAAGAGTTTTTCATATAGTATTCAAAATGGTCTGATATTAGCGGTTTCGACATATGAGCAGATATTTGATAAGAAGTGATGATTAATAAATATTAACGGTTGAAATGTGACTATTTTAGTGCAAATTTTTTTTTTATTTTGAATTTTATAACTCAATAAAAAAACGGTTTACTTTTTTATTTTAGATTTTGCATCTACCAATCGAATATATAAAATACGTAGTAAAACAACAGTGTTTTCAGGCAGTCTTCAAGCGAGAAACAATGTTTTGTTTCTGAAAATAACACAAAAATAGAAAATATGTATATCGGAGCTTAAATTGATCGTCACATGCGGTGGTGGTGTGCCTTGCACTGCGAGCTTTTCGCTAGTGTTCAGTCATCCAATTTTTTAATGAGTACCAAAGTCAGAGAAACAGCAGTTTTTTTGTCACACTCTAATGATGTATACCGCTGTTTATATTCATACTCTTGCAACCAGTTGCTACAAAGTATAATAGCTTTGCTCTCCAAACAGTTGTACACATCATCTAAAATTAAACGAGATAGATATAGGGTTATATATATAAATGATCACGATGACGAGAATAGTTGAAATACGGTTGACTCTCTGTCTGTCCGTCCGTCCGTGCATGCTGTAATGTGAGTAAACATTGAGATATCTTGATGAAACTTGGCACGTGGGTTCCTTAGTACAAAAAATTTGCAGTTCGTTGATGGCTGTAATTGAACCACTGCCACGCCCACAAATCGGCATTAACCGAAAACATATAAAGTGCCACAACTAAGCCCGACCCGACCAACCTATTTCGATAAAATTTGGTACGTACATTCCTTTCATATTCCTATATCACGATGAGAAAATGAGCGATCGGACAACAACCACGCCTATTTCCCACATAGCACAATATTAAATTCCACTTGATTCGTTCAATTCACATTACACAAATCAAGAAGCAATTAATTTAACGGGATACAACGGGTTTAGTGTGTGCCACCTTATGACCAAAAATTGTTTAAATATAATAAAACCTGTCAAAGACGCTAATTAACTTTTTAAAGAAAATGCCGACTTTACTCTATATGATTGGTTTTACACCTTAAAGTATTTACTATTTGATTGTATCCATTATAAATAGGTATAATTAAATACAGTTTAAGAAACGTCGGTGGACCACAGTAATAATAAAATCTCTTTTGCTCTTTAATTGATTCATCCATAATATCATAATATTTCAAGCAAATTAATGTAATTTCCCTCCAAAACCGCGAAAATTTGTCCACCAATTTAACCGCAGAAATTAAATGCAGGTTCTTTTCAGTAAAAAATGAATTAGAAATTCCTACCTCATTCTCGTTTTTATAATGTGCTTTTAAATTAATTTTCTGTGTTTTTCTTGCAGCAGAGTTGCTGACGTAAGTGAGTAAGCTATGGCGTATAAGTGACAAATCATGCGCCATTAAACGCAAATGAGCGACTACACTGAAAAGGAAAAAAAATTGACTTTGATGTAGACTTATGAAGATTATGTAACGTAAAGAAAACCCCCCAAAAGTATAACAACAGCAAATTCTACAACGCAAAAAAAATATTACATTGTGAGACACTTCTCCCATCAACATATATACTATATACCTAAATTAAATGTTTAGCGGCTACAAATTCTATAAAGTACAAAAAGTTAATGAATGTTCCTGAAACTATGATAGGCACTTCAACTTTTTATTTACCCGGTGTAAAGTTTATATCTGTCAGAACCACTGAGTATGGAAAACTTAAAGTTGTAATAAGTTAAGGGAGCAAATATGAATATTGAGAAAGATTAGGATGAACGTTGCAAACTGACTGTTATTAACATCGATCGTTAAAAACAACTCTTTTCAACATGTGGGCCAAAAATTTAGAAATGCGTTTATTTGTATCCAAGGAGTGATCAGACCAAATATAATTTAAAATCACTTGTGCAATGTGCCATTACTAAGTTCGATTTAGAATGCACAAAAATTTAAAAGTATAATGTAAAATTTACAATCACCAGAAGCATAACGGATTTGCATCAACAATGGCCTGAATAGACATGAATTTACATAATAATCTTGGATATCGACCAATAGTTGTACCAAAGTGAAACGTGACATGATAAAATGGCAAACCTTACTGAAGACACTGACAAAATTTGACACAAGCCCGTAAAAAAGCATGGCCCCCGCGAAATGTCAAAATCAATTTAAAGTTGAGTAACTAAATGAGAACTCGGTCAGTTAAACATAGTTTCCTCCAATATAACATTTCAAAAAACTATATCAATTTTGTACCATGAATTTGAAGAACGCTAAAGAATACGTGGGATAAGTGTAAAATTCCCAGCCTAATTTTCTACCTTAAATTTTATCAAGAAGACTAAAATTGAGAAGTAAAGTCCACTCTCAACGAACAAAAACCAAACCCTATAAGTCTCTAATAATTCCCGTCCTGTTATATGGTGCAGAGGCATGGACGATGACAACATGTGATGAGTCGACGTTATTTATGGTCCTTTGCGCGTTAGCCACCGCGTATATCGCATACGAGCTGTATGAGATATATGACGACATTGACGTAGTTCACCGAATTAAAAGACAGCGGCTACTAGGTCATGTTTTCCAAATGGACGAAAACACTCCAGCTCTGAAAGTATTCGACGCTTTGCCCGTCGGGGGAAGCAGAGGAAGAGGAAGAGCCTCGATACGTTGGAAGGACCAGGTGGTGAAGGACCTGGCTTTACTTGAAATATCCAATTGGCGTCACTTAGCGAAAAGAAGAAACGACTGGCGCGCTGTTGCTAACTCGGCTATAATCGCGTAAGCGGTGTCTACGCCAATAAAGAAGAAGATACATATACAATGAGAAGTACTGAACCGATTCAGTCCATTTTTAACGTAAGGTTATATTATTGTCAAAGAGGCGTTTACTACGAATTTCAGCTAATGCTAATTCAAACTGAAAACAGCTCTACATAAAACAAAATTGGCAAACAGCTCGTATTTTATATTTCAGTTGAAAAACCTGAAACTAGTTGATAGAGATATGATTAGAACGACGAACCTTTTTGAATCCTGAATATTTTCCTGTCTATCTATTTACGTAAGGGCTGAATTTGATCTAGTGATCTGAGGCAAATCGTTACCACGCCAACATTATGAGGAAAAGTGGTCACACCTAAAGTATTTGTACCTAATTTTAAGAGTCAGCGTATCAACTCAGCTCATTCAAAGCATTGTATGCAGTTGCGTGAGAATAAAAAGCACATGATAATTTTGTAGATTCATCATTGAATTTTAACACCTTATAATAATTACAACCCATTGTCATTTCCCCAATTGTTACCGATTTGTCGAGACGATAATCTATTTTCAGATCGTAGTGGAATGCAGCTCGCTCTAGGATCACACGCGAGTTACATTCCGCACCCTAATAAATTAAATCATAATCTAACCACACTATAATAACATATCCACACACTCCAAAACTTTCCAAATTCCATATTATACACACTTTTTCCCAGGCACTCACTTCCCACAATCACAGCCAACAACATAAAAATACAGAAAAACGTTAATTCGGCTGCAATCTGAAGTAACACATAACTTTCCAGTGCATTTCTTTAGTAACTAAATGGTCAGTTTGTATGGAAGCTATATGCTATAGTAATCCGATCTGAGCAATTTTTTCGGAGATTGTATTTTTACCTTAAGCTGTAATCCATGTCAAATTTCGTGAAGATACCACGTCAAATGAGAAAGTTTTGTAGCCCTTGATTCCGATTGTTTGATTTGTATGAGTGGCTATATGTTATAGTCAGCCGATCGGAAAATTTCTTCCAATATTGATTAATTCTATGATAAAGTAACTCATACCAAATTTCTAAAAAGATACCATCAAATGAGGAAGTTCTCACATTTTATTCCGATCATTCAGGTTTAAGGCGTTGCGTGCTATAGTCAGCCGATTACTCACGATAACCTGCTAACTTTTGTGAAGATACATTGTCAAATGTGAAAGTTTCCCATACAAGAACTTGATTGCGATCGTTCGGTTTGTATGGCAGCTATATGCTATAGTTAACCGATCTGAACAATTTCTTCAGAGATTACATTGTTGCCTTAGAAAATAATCTATATCCAATTTCGTGAATATATATTTTCAAATGTGAAAGTTTTTCATACAAGAACTTGATTCCGATCGTTCGGTTTGTATGGCAGCTATACGTTATAGTGGTCCGAAATCGGCAGGTCGGGGTCAAAATTCTGCTTTTTTGGAAATTCTGCATTCATAATTCCGGAAGTCGGAGCACCGGGAATCAAAGTTGTGGAAGTCAATATTCTGGAATTCAAAATTCTGGATAACGAAATTCTAAATTGCAAAATTCTGAATGGCAAAATTCTGTAATTAATGATTAAAATGATTAAAAAAGTGCGCACTTTTTTGTTATCAACACATTTTAATCATTAATTGACTTTGCCATTCTGTAATCATATGTTTTATTGCTTAGTAAGTAGTTTTTTACAATTGCATGATTGTATTTGTTATTGTTATTCCTTTGTTTGTTGTTGTTCATTTACTTTTTGTACTACCATAATGATGTAGGTTACTATGTACCTACATATACATATATGTACTGACTAAGCAATGTGTTACTGCAATTTCATTAATAAACACGTGCTAAAATATTTTTGTGAAATTATGGAAAATATAACTGTGGTGAAGCTCAATAAAGGAAAAGACATATTAAACGTCGACGGCTACTTCTTCTATTTGGAACGAAAAAATAAGAAAACATTTAACTGGACTTGTTCTGAACGAATTAAAAACAAATGTACCATGCGTATTGTCACACAATTTGATGGCTGTGAACATGTTATACGAAAAAAAAGAAATGAACATTCTCATGATCCATGTGCGCATAAAAAATCGGTAGCAGAAACAAATAATCTGGTTAAAATATGGCTCGCTAGAGTTTTCTGCAGCTTAGCCAAATAATTCAGCGTTCGGTATGTATGACAGAAAAACATATTAGAGATTATATGCCATCAATAAATGCCCTTAAGTTAAAACTTAGAAGACAACGGAACAGTTTGAAATGTTTTAAAGACCCAACTTATGTTGAAGAAATAGACATTCCTTTATCACTTTATGGTTTGAAAGGTCAACTATTTATTTTTAGTTAGAAAGTTATTGATGGCGAATGCATTCTTATATTTGGAACAAAATCTTCGCTGTAGTTGTTAAATCAGAGCGACTGCTGGATTATGGACGGTACATTTGACGTTGTTCCAACGAAGATGAGGCAGCTATTTTCCAAACACGGAAAAGTAGAAGGGCAAATTGTACCGCTGGTATTCTGTCTTATGACCAAAAAATCGAAGTCAATGTATATTTCTTTTTTTGTTGAGTTGGAGAACGTCGCATTGAACTATGGTATCCAACTGAATCCGACGCGTATAATTAGTGATTTCGAAATGGCTATTATTTCTGCAGCAAGGGAGTGTTTCCCATTTGCACGGCAGAGTAGTTGCCTCTTATTAAAAAATTATTTGGCGAAAAGTTCAAAAAGAAGGGTAAATTTATTGCATAACCGCAACTTCCTGCATTTAAGATAAAATGATTATTAAATATTTTCAGACTAAGCCGCAAATATGGCAGCAGCGAGCAGTTTTCAATCCAAGTACGAATGCTTAAAAGCTTAGCACTGGATCCTCATAGCGAAATCTCAGAGTATTACACAAGTTTGCGTAATTCATTTGACGACAGGGATTTGCAAAAATTTTCAAAATGGTTTTGAAAAAAATTATGTGTTTGGTAAAAAGTCACAGCCTAAATATTTAACACAATTTTGGTCCGTGTTCGATGACCCTAGATCGAAAGTTTTTCCAAGAACGCAAAACAGTGTGGAAGCTTGGCATCGCCGCCTTAAAGTCATAGTTGGAAAAAGTCGTGCGACGCTGTACAAATTGATATCTGACTTACAAAGGGAGCTTATTTATGCTGAAACACAAGTACAAAAGTTAAAAAATGGCGAAAAATAAAAATAAACAGAAAATTCATGGAAAAAACCAACAAATTACGAGAGTAATGAAAAAGATTAGATTTAGTCACTTAGCGCATTTTAAAAGGAAACGGTCAAATTCTAAATCAAAATTGAAAGTCAAATTCGGAATCAACATTCTGGGTCGACAAAATTCTGAAATCGGAATTCCGCAATTTTCTGAATTTTTTTTGGCTGCATTTCAAAATTCTGGTTTTTCATAATTCCGAATTACGTTTTTCAAATTAATTCTGAAATTTTTCAAAATTTGAGCCAAATCGTGGATCTTATATAAATGTGCTTATACATACATAAGAATATAACATAAACAAAACAGAACCTCCACAATGATTCCAAAATTCAAACATGTTACTGTAAAGACAAAAACAACATCACAACAATCACAGAAGTTCGTCCCTACTGAATACTTATATTATATTATTGATTTTCTAGATGAATTGGTATTATCTGTAATTTATTCTCTACATAATATTCTGAAATGTACAGATTTGGTTTGAGAAGTACAGACACCATATTTTTAATATATTATGAAAAAGATTGGTAATGCGCCTTTTGTTACTGTTGACTTAGTATTACTTTGTACTGCATCCAGTGAAAAAGAAAAATTATTGACTTTTCTAAAACTACAGTGATAGTTCTCATCCTCTTGAGGTATACATTTTTGTTTTTGAGGACGACCATTTTTTCAAATAACTTATGAGTTCCTATATAACCGAAATTCTTCTCTTATTTATGATATCAGCCAAATATTATGCTTAAAAAAAATCTACAAGGGTTAAGTCCCCTGCAAGAAAGTTAGAAGATATGCTCGGATACGAAAATTAGTATAGGACTGGTCATTCGTAGTGTTATACACCTCTAATCATATTACTTTATATATACACTATACATAGGTGGAGAAACAGTGAAAATATGCATATCTATTTGCTTACCGTTTGTGATGTAAACTTCATGCGGCACTTTATATTTATCCACACTGAGCTCCTAAGCTAATTTATTCACTAGAGAGGTCTCCCTTTACAACGGTTTCAAATTTAACTAAGCTGTAACTAAGTTTGTGGCTATGTGCTGTCTTATGGAAAGATATGTCAATTAATACATTGTTTGCTGTCATACTTAATGACATCTCCTCATCCATAAGTATGTTCCATTCATAATGAATAAGCATACACCCATATGTTGGCCATTGCAAAGGAGCATGAACGCAGCGAGTCATTAGTAATACTCAGGCATCCAGAAGGACGTACATCTAAATCATTTTAAATTAAAAAATAAACTTTGATATTCACACGGGAAACCCCAAAAGCTTGTTCCAAAAAAATTTCCCCCCTTCGGTTTACAACTAAAAATTTTAACAGGGAAAAACAAATTCCCAAAAATGAAATAAAAAAAAGGTAAATTGAAAAATTGAATTAACATTTCATTCAAACGTTCATCAACCCG
>NC_065919.1:41396917-41469313 GCF_024586455.1 Bactrocera neohumeralis
CTTAATACGGACCATATGGGTCGTAAGTGTCATGTTACATATTTATGACAGATAAAGAATATGTTCATGTAATGTGAACTGGTGATATTAACTTACATACGAGTATATAAATGATCAGTATGTTGAGTTGAGTCGATTTAACCATGTCCGTCTGTCTGTATATATACGAACTAGTCTATCAGTTTTTAAGATATCGTTTTGATATTTTGTAAACGTCATTTTCTCTTCAGGAAGCTGCTCATTTGTCGGAACTGCCGATATCGGACTACTATAACGTATAGCTGCCATACAAACTGAACGATCGGAATCAAGTTCTTGTATGGGAAACTTTCACATTTGACAATGTATCTTCACAAAAGTTGGCACAGGTTATTTTCTAAGATAATAATGTAACATATGAAGAAATTGTTCAGATCGGTTAACTATAGCATATAGCTGCCATACAAACTGCATGATCGGAATCAAATGCTTGCATGAGAAACTTCCTCATTTGACGGTATCTTTTCACGAAATTTGGTATGAGTTATTGTTCATAGAAATAATGTAATATCGGAAGAAATTGTTCAGATCGGCTCACTATAGCATATAGCTGCCATACAAATCGAACGATCGGAATCAAGGGCTGGTATGTAAAACTTTCTCATATGACGTGGTATCTTCACGAAATTTAACATGGATTACTGCTTAAGGTAATAATATAATCTTCTAACCTGTGAAGGGTATATTAGCTTCGGTGCAGCCGAAGTTAACGTTTTTTCTTGTTTCCTACATATTTTTACACCATCGTTTACCCTGTTTGCTTACATGTTACTCCGTACTCTGTATTCTAAATCGCATCTAACGAATCGATCGATGATATTGTAAAATTTCTGAATCTGAATAGGTCTCATCACCTCGTTTCTGCCAAAGTTATGTCAATTCGGCATTAACTTAAGCAACTTTTGTTGGTGTCAAATTAATTACAGAAGTTCGGCCCTACCGAATACTTTATTTAGTAAATCATATAGACAATTATTGATTTTCTAGATGAATTGGTATTATCTGTAATTTATTCTATACATAATATTCTGAAATGTACAGATTTGGTTTGAGAAATGCAATACCATATTTTAATACATTACTAGAAAAAGAGATTGGTAATGCGCCTTTTTGTTACTGTTCAACTTAGTATACTTTGTACTGTATCCAGTGATAAGAAAATTATTGACTTTCTAAAACTACAGTGATAGTTCTCATCCTCTTGAGGTATACATTTTTGTTTTTGAGGACGACCATTTTTTCAAATAACTTATGAGTTCCTATATAACCGAAATTCTTCTCTTATTTATGATATCTGGCCAAATATTAACCTAAAAATCTACAAGGTTCATTTCGCCTGCGAGTAGCTAGGAATATACTCTTATATCGGGTGATTTTTTAAGAGCTTGATAACTTTTTTTTAAAAAAAACGCATAAAATTTGCAAAATCTCATCGGTTCTTTATTTGAAACGTTAGATTGGTTCATGACATTTACTTTTTGAAGATAATTTCATTTAAATGTTGACTCATGTGGTTTCAACAAGATGGCGCTACATGCCACACAGCTCGCGATTCTATGGCCATTTTGAGGGAAAACTTCGGAGAACAATTCATCTCAAGAAATGGACCCGTAAGTTGGCCACCAAGATCATGCGATTTAACGCCTTTAGACTATTTTTTGTGGGGCTACGTCAAGTCTAAAGTCTACAGAAATAAGCCAGCAACTATTCCAGCTTTGGAAGACAACATTTCCGAAGAAATTCGGGCTATTCCGGCCGAAATGCTCGAAAAAGTTGCCCAAAATTGGACTTTCCGAATGGACCACCTAAGACGCAGCCGCGGTCAACATTTAAATGAAATTATCTTCAAAAAGTAAATGTCATGAACCAATCTAACGTTTCAAATAAAGAACCGATGAGATTTTGCAAATTTTATGCGTTTTTTTAAAAAAAAGTTATCAAGCTCTTAAAAAATCACCCGATACGAAGGAATTGGTATAGGACTGAGGTCATTCGTAGTGTTAGCGTGCACCTCTAATCATATTAATTTTATATATACTATACATAGGTGCAGAGATGGTGAAAATATGCATATCTGTTGTTACCGTTTGTAGTGTAAACTCATGCGACACTTTATATTTATCCACACTAAGCTCCTAAGCTAATTTATTCACTTAGAGAGGTCTCCGCTTTACAACGGTTTTAAATTTAACTAAGTTGTAACATAATGAATAAGCATACACCCATATGTTGGCCATTGCAAAGGAGCGTGAACGCAGCGAGTCATTAGTAATACTCAGGTATCCAGAAGGACGTACATCTACACTATATTTAATTAAAAGACAAACTTTAGAGTATTGGCTTTCACACGAGAATAATCGCATTATAGCTTCTCTGTTCCTTAAAAGATTATTACCCCAATTACGGTTTACAACTAAAATTCAATTCAGTTGAAATATTACAATTTCCAAATATGATTGATAAAAAAACTGAGTCAAGTTGTAAGTTGAATTACAGGCATTTCATTCAATCGTTCATCAACAACCGGAGAATACAGATATTGTTAGATAAGTAAAGTAATAGGAAAAGCTTGTACAATTTGTAGTATGAAATTTCGATAATGTTATGGTTGAACCACATCTCCATGAAATACATTATCTTCTATAAGTATTCTTTAAAGTAAATGGTTTATGACTATAACTATAATGCTTTGTATATAAAGTCAATAGAAAGTGTCTATGAAATTACGTTATGATAATAATTTTTCCAAGGCAAGCCCTCTCGTCAAATGACTCAGTTAAACATTTTAAATGGTCATTGACGTTTCGTTCTGGGTGCCACAAACCTATTTGCAAACTGAATATACCCTGTTCATGATAAGACAAAGAGAAAACACAAAAGAAACGATGTTTAAAAAACAGAATGTACAGGTTTAGCAATGGCAGTATTCAATTTGTCAAAGGGTAAATAATTTACAGGAGGAAGGAGTCATGTGTAGAAGTTCACCCAAGTGAGAAAAGTTCTCTAATCGCCATTCACTTGGGAGTGGCCAAAAACGATTCTTTTACATATGGCTCAAGCAGCTCACGACTTCCGGTCCTTGACCAAGTATCCCCTGGGGAGCCAAAGAACATCCGTTTGAAGGCGAGCTAAAGTGAGAAGGCGAAATATCCCCTCTACAGGGTCGTGCGCTGGGTTTGGGACCCGCCACGTAGAAAACGGCCCCAGTGAAAAAGCACATTTAGCCTCGGATGACAGACTCCCCTTTTGGTGACGACCATGGCAAACGAATTAAGGATAGCGATTTGAGGGCATGCACCTGGAATGTCTAGTCCCTTAATTGGGAAAGTGCCACTGCCCAGCTGGTTGATATCCTCTTTAGAGTGTAGGCCGATATCATCGCCGTCCAAAGAATGCGATGGATGGGACAAGGATTAAGACGAGTAGGTCCTTGAGGCATTTACTACAGTCATATAGAGGATTCGTTGTGGGAGAGAGACTCCACCGCCAAGTACTGTCATTCACCCCGCTGGATGAACGTCTAGCCACAATCCGCATCCAAGCGAAGTTCTTCGACATATCACTGATTTGCGCCCACACCCCGGTGGAAGAGAAGGACTCTGTGACCAAAGATGCCTTCTATAAGCTCTTGGGGTGCACCTATGAGAGCTGACCCCGCCGTGATGTGAAAATCGTGCTTAGCGACTTTAGCGCCAGGTGGGACAAGGAAGGTATTTTGGCACTACGGTCAGTAAATTCAGCCACTACGATAAAACATCCCCAAATGTATTGAGGCTGATCGACTTCGGCGGGACCCGAAATATGGTTATCTGTAGTACTCGGTCCAAGCTCCTTACTAGTCTAAGATCCCATCATAGCACGACCATAACCCATCGTATTACGGGATGAAAATAATTTTTATATAAAATTTGTTAAATTAAAATATTAATTTCGAGGAGGTTGCCTGGAAATTGTGATGCTAAGTGTAATTAATTAATAATTAAAAAAAAGATTTTTTTTTTTAACATTACACCCACTCTCTTACGCAATAAGCAGTAGACTAATCGAAAGCATATAGCTTGTAGAATTCGCAAACTCTGGGTTGCCTTCTTTTGCCCGGTGCAATTATTGGGTTGCCAGGTGCATACAGGTAACTTAAAAATAGTGATTTGCACCTATCGACTTACGCGATAAACCTTATACCAAAATAAAGATAATTTTATTGCGAGTATAATGATATAAGGTTGCCTGCGAAAAATTGGTGCTGAATCCCGGTTGCCGAGTTTTAAAAAACGAAATATTCGTGCGGCTGAATACGTGCGAAAGATACGTCCGAGGAATGTATTCAGTGCCATAGAAAAGGACGCAGCATTGCAGTTGTGTGTCGCTCCTTCGTCAAAAAAAAAACAGCCTTGGTACATTTTTTGGCTGAGTATTGGGAAAACCAAAATTTGGTAACGATCATCGGAAATAAAAAGATTTTTTTAACTGTTGACCACCAGTGTTTCTCTTACGAAGTCCAACAAAATTCCATAAAAAAAGTGAAGAAGTTGATTATGTGTGTCATCATGAAGAAGCGGATACGAGGATGATTTTTCATGCATATAAAGCACCACCTGAGTCGAAAATTTTAATTAATGCCTCTGATACCGATGTTCTGGTTATTTTGCTGGGAAATATTCACAAAATTCAGCATTCTGAAATTTGCCTAGCCAATTCAGCGACAAAAAATAAAAATTATCAACATTTGGAGTGCATTAATTGCACTGAATTAGCGTTGAAGTTGGAATACGTATACAAGTTATGCCTAAGTATTCCAGCTTTCCATGCATTTACAGGATGTGATTATACGGCTGCATTCTACAATAAAAGAAAAGTGAAACTATATAAATTATTTTCCAAAAACGAAAAGTATCAGACAGTTTTTCATCATTGACAGATGAAGCTGATGTTTTTATCAACGAAAAAATGGACACAGCTCAAGAGTTCACAGCTAATATGTATGGTATAAAAAACTGCAATAGGGTGAATGAAGCGAGATATCGAAATTTTGTGAAAAGTTATTATATGTTGTTAAAATTCTTAAAAAAAATTAAAAGTTTTGACTCAAATACTATACCACCGTGCTGAATATCACTTAAACAAAAAACTTTAAGAACAATTTTTTAGAATTCTATGTGGCTTCATGCAACGGATCCTGAATGTGTTAAACTACACCCTGAAACCTGCTTTTGGTTTGTTGATGATTATCTAAAACCAACAGGATTCATTGGAGACCAAACGCCTTTAACAGTACAAGATATTGCTGAAATGACAGAAAAAGAAAATAGTGACGACGAATGTTCAGAACTTGAAGATGCCAGTTTTTCTTCGGATGAATCAGATTTTGCATAATGTAAATTAATTAAAAAATATTTTTAATCACTATGTTATTGTATTTATAACAAATGGCACTGAATACGTTCCTCGGACGTATCTTTCGCACGTATTCAGCCGCACGAATATTTCGTTTTTTAAAACTCGGCAACCGGGATTCAGCACCAATTTTTCGCAGGCAACCTTATATCATTATACTCGCAATAAAATTATCTTTATTTTGGTATAAGGTTTATCGCGTAAGTCGATAGGTGCAAATCACTATTTTTAAGTTACCTGTATGTACCTGGCAACCCAATAATTGCACCAGGAAAAAGAAGGCAACCCAGTGTTTGCATATTCTACAAGCTATATGCTTTCGATTAGTCTACTGCTTATTGCGTAAGAGAGTGGGTGTAATGTTAAAAAAAAATCTTTTTTTTAATTATTAATTAATTACACTTAGCATCACAATTTCCAGGCAACCTCCTCGAAATTAATATTTTAATTTAACAAATTTTATATAAAAATTATTTTCATCCCGTAATACGATGGGTGATGGTCGTACTATGGTGGGATCTCCTACTATACGTATAGCTGCAGAAGAACAGCTGGTACGAGGAGGAGTGCCATGTCGCAGCGGAGAGAAAACGGACTGCCTATTCTAAAAAACTACGTAAAAATGCGGCGACTAGCAGAAGGTTTAAAGATCGGAGAATTCTCATGTAGAACCTCTAGAGGTGATCTAGTGACTGATGCCCAGAGTACACTAAAATTACGGAGGGAACATTTCTCCAGCCTGCTGAATGACAGTGAAAGCACAACACCAGTAGATAACGAACCCGATTCTCCAATCGATAACGATCCATTGTCAGACCATGAAGAATTTCGAATAGCAACCCGTCTGAAGAACAACAAAGCGACGGGGCGATGGACTGCCGGCCGAGTTATTCAAACACGGCGGCGAAGAACTGATGAGGAGCATGCATCAGCTTCTTTGTAAAACATGGTCGGACGAAAGCATGCCCAACGATTCGAATTTAAGTGTGCTCTGCCCAATCCACAAAAGGGAGACCCGACAATCCAACGCAAAATAACTTTTGCCAACAGGTGCTACTTTGGACTGAGTAGGCAATTGGGATATAAAGTCTTCTCTCTACGATCAAAAACCAAACTCTATAAGCTACTCATTATTCCCGTCCTTCTATATGGTGCAGAGGCTTGGACGATGACAACAACTGATGAGTCGACGTTGAGGGTTTTCGAGAGAAGAGTTCTGCGAAAGATTTATGGTCCTTTGCGTGTTGGCCACTGCGACTATCGCACTCGATGGAACAATGAGCAGTATGAGATATATGACGACATAGACATAGTTCAGCGAATGAAAAGACAGCGGCTACGCTGGCTGGGTCATGTCGTCCGAATGGAAAAATACTTCAGCTCTGAAAGTATTCGACACAGTACCCGCCGGGGGAAGCAGAGGAAGAGGAAGACCTCCACTCCGTTGGAAAGACCAGGTGGAGAAGGACTTGGCTTCGCTTGGAATCTCCAAATGGCGCCACCTTGCGAAAAGAAGAAACGACTGGCGCGCTGTTGTTAACTCGGCTATAACCGCGTAAGCGATTTCTACGCCAGTAAAGAAGAAGAAGAAATAATATACAGTCGAAGCTCTCTATATCGAATTCCAAGGGACTGGATATTTACTTTGCTATAAAGAAAATTCGCTATATAGAAATGGAAAACAATTTTGTTTCTTTTAAAATTTTGTATTCAATAGTATTTTAGTTTGAAGTAAATATTTTCGCTTTTCTTCATTAATATAATTTTCTAATATATTTAGAGAAGTAAACACAGTATTTGGTACGTTGGTTTTCATTTCCAAATATGTACTATATGTACGGAAACCTTCAACTGATGAAGAAAGTTGTGGATATGTGGGTAACGGTTTCACAATATCGGCAGATTCTTCTTCGTATTCATCTGAATCTTTTTATAGAGAAATACGTAATAACGTACATCAGAAAATAATTAGCCACGGATTTTCTTTATTGTTGATTTTTTACCTGAGATAGCTGGTGCTCCAAAACTGTCTTTAACACTTTTGAGAATATCTTCGTCGGAAGGGTTGTCTGTGGAAAGACATCACAAGTATGTAAATAATAACGAAAAATTAGTTGAATAAATTCGTTATATGGAGATTGAAAATGCTTCAATCTTAAAGTTACGGTCCAAAAAATACTTCGTTATAAGGATATATTCGCTATAGGAAAATCCGTTATATGGAGAAAAAAAATGTGCACCAAAGTAGACCCAAAAACAGCATTCTTATAATTGCTTCCAATAAAGAACACTTTGTTATATAGGAGTTCGTTTTAGAGAGTTTCGACTGGTAGAAACACATACGAAGATTGCAATTGAGTAATAAATTAGGTTTCTAAACGTCAACATCATTGCTTTTCTTTAAGTGAAGTAAAATACGATAAGATTTAAAATATAGCAAATAAAAATTGTTTTTGCACCGATTTATGATTCTTAGTCAATCTGAAGCAAGGTTTTTTCTGAATTATCCATAAAACTAGTAGTCACCATATGGAACCTATTAACCCACCCTTAGCTAATAGTTGTAAAAGGTTCTTAAATTCAGTGTCAATACTAATATACATACATACATATATGATTTCAAGATAGCCAAGTATTAACTATGTAAGGTATTTTTGAGGCAGAACTTTCCAGAAGTATATATTTAAATTTTCTCATATGTTATTTAATATTTTAATAAATGGTTTTACCTAAAAATTTGTCATCAGTCTACTTTCAGGAAAAATGTCCGATTCATAAACAATTTTCTTCGCTTTACTTGACAATTCATACTGCTATGTAATAACAAAGCAAAGAGTATGGCAGAGTGAACGCTTTTGCTTTTTCTCTAATAAAAGCATGGCATAGCGTTAAAAGATGAGATTTATCCAATATTTCGCTTAGCTTTGCTTTGCTTTGCTTCGCCTCGATTAAAACAAACTCAAACAAAAACATATTTCAAAATTTCTGTCAAAGCAAATATCTGAAGCAAAGCAAACCAAAAGCATGTGACTCAGCCGTTTCATTTTTAACTGCCTTTATATGCAAAAAGTGTTGTTAAACAGGTTAAAATTGAACGTGAGAAAACAAATATTATTCCACAGACATACAAACACATACAAATATTTGCTTTTTAATGTGTATTATATATGCATGAAGTCTAGATACATATTTATGTTTAGTTCTCGAAACACATATTCTCGCTGGAATTGTACCAACTACCAATATAAAGAACATTTCATAAACATTGCGGTCGCAATAAGCTTCCAAATGTAATCAGAGGGTATTGAGTAAACCAAGTGCTTACCAATATCAATCCCAGAAAGAACTCTGCAAATTTTGAGAAGTGTTAAATAGCAGGCACCATAGAAATAAAGTGATTTTGACAGCTCGCGGCGGTCATGTTTGCTTACCGATTTGTCTCAAATTTCAGTTTGTGTGTTCAGTAAGGTTTGTTATTTCATAATATCACGAAAAAAAATGTCCACGATTGTTAATGATAGATCAGTGTATCCCAAAGTGGGATTCGATAACGCCCCTTGTGGATTGCGCTGGTGGCATCATCTGGCCTTATTTTGAAACGGGGGCGTCATCAAGAGCGTTTTAACAGAAAGAAAATGGGGGCGTTGTGTAGAGGCCTGGGGGGTTATTTGTAATTTTATTTAGCTAGGAGGCCTCTTAGACAACGACTACATGAGCTCTTGACTCTCAACAACAACTTGTGAACATCAACTAATATGAATTAAAAGATTGCTCAAACTCGGTTCTATATTTCTCTCCGCGTAGTTCATATATCTGTCCTATTTTATTGAATATAGAAAAAATTAAAATCATGTCAATCGGTCGCTCCGTTTCATAACGGGGCATCTCGACAGGATAGAATTTATAGAATACTAACTGTCAAACGTATTGCTATTGCCATTGCCAAATCTGTATGTGGGCCTTTGCTAACACAATATAATCATTTGGGCAAAGGTGTAGGGTAGGTGGGTTCTAGCTGATGTAGCGCATGCTTTGAGCTCTTGCATAATTTATTTTATCACTTGCGAAATGACGTCGGGTAGGTAGCTGATGTAACGTACGTTTTGAACTCCTTAAATCTTTTATTTGGAAAATAAAAAAAGGATCTTTATCCTTTCTTACAAATGTATTTCTGGGAAAAATAAGATAATAAGAAAAGGAGAAAGATCCTTTTTATACTCTGGCAACAAAGTTGCTAAGGAGAGTATTATAGTTTTGTTCACATAACGGTTGTTTGTAAGTCCAAAAACTAAAAGAGTCAGATACAGGGTTATATATATCAAAGTGATCAGAGTGACGAGTAGAGTTGAAATCCGGATGTCTGTCTGTCCGTGCAAGCTGTAACTTGAGTAAAATTTGAGATATCATGATGAAATTTGGTACACGTATTTCTTGGCTCCATAAGAAGGTTAAGTTCGAAGATGGGCAAAATCGGCCCACTGTCACGCCCACAAAATGGCGGAAACCGAAAACCTATAAAGTGTCATAACTAAGCCATAAATAAAGATATTAAAGTGAAATTTGGCACAAAGGATCGGATTAGGGAGGGGCATATTTGGACGTAATTTTTTTGGAAAAGTGGGCGTGGCCCCGCCCCCTACTAATTTTTTTGTATATATCTCGTAAACTACTATAGCTATGTCAACCAAACTCTATAGAGTCATTTCCTTCAGGCATTTCCATATACAGTTCAAAAATGGATGAAATCGGATAATAACCACCCCCACCACCCATACAAAGGTTATGTTGAAAATCACTAAAAGTGCGTTAACCGACTAACAAAAAACGTCAGAAACACTAAATTTTACGAAAGAAATGGCAGAAGGAAGCTGCACCCAGGTTTTTTTAAAAGTTCAAAATGGGCGTGGCGTCGCCCACTTATGGACCAAAAATCAGGAACTAATCCACCGATTTCATGTACGAAATATGGGTGAAATCGGTTTACAACCACGCCTTCTTCCAATATAACGCTATTTTGAATTCCATCTGATGCCTTCTCTGTATAATATATACATTAGGAACCAATGATGATAGCGGAATAAAACTTTGCACAAATACGGTATTTGAAAAATATGTAAATGACGGATAATGAAATCTCGATTATCACTTCATCATGCGAGAGTATAAAATGTTCGGTGACACCCGAACTTTGCCCTTCCTTACTTGTTTACAAATGTATTTCTGGGAAAAATAAGATAATACGAAAAGGAGAAAGATCCTTTTTATACAAATGTATTTCTAGGAAAAATAAGAATTCATATTTTTGGACTACTATATAATAATTATGCTTAAGCATTCCTATATAAACAATGCAATATTTATTTTATATTCATTTGTGGTTTTGCGCGCAACAGATGAGCATTACTTACCCCTCCTTTACATTACTCGCGAAGTTAAACGTATTTCTCAAAGCAAAACAATATCGGAAGTAAAAAAGAAGAGACGGCAATACTGTGCGGAATATATTAAATTCGGATTCATTGAAAATCCCACAAACCCATCCTCGCCTTTGTGTCTTCTATGTCTAAAAACATTTTCGAATGAAGCAATGAAGCCTTCAAGACTGCATGATCATTTGAATAAAATGCATCCAGATAGGAGAGACAAGAATGTAGCATATTTTCAAGACCTAGAGAAGAAGCATAATACTCAGCCAAGTGTAGCAAAACTATATTCGGCGGCGGCTAAGCAAGACGACGACGGACTTCGAGCTTCGTACAATATCTCTTTGTTAATTGCTCAAAAAGGCAAACCACATAACATCGAAGAAGAGTTAATACTGCCATGCTTCATAAACCGGCCGCAGATATTATCCGAAAAATTCCTTTGAGTAATAATTCTGTGCAAAGACGAATTGATGAAATGGCTGAAAACATTGAAGAATCATTGTGCGATTACCTGAGGACAAGCCAATTCTCAATTGAGCTCGATGAGTCCACTTTACCAACAATTGAAGCATTGTTGTTGTCTTACGTGAGGTTTATTAAAGATGAGAAAATATGTGAAGATCTATTATTTGCTAGAAATTTAGAGACCGATACAAAAGGCGAAACCATATTCAATATATTGGAAAAGTTTTGCGATGAGAAAGAGATTCCTTTGAAAAATATTATTTCAATTGCTACGGATCCGGCTATGATAGGGTGCCATAAAGGCTTAATAGATATACCAGACTGTGTGTTGGATCCGTTTTCAAATGTCAACACAGCAATGTCACCTTAGCTGAAAGAAGAACTTATAGAATTGACAACAAACGAGGAAATAAAAATCAAGTTCAAAAATGGTTACCAAGAATTTTGGCTACAAAAACCGATCTCGCAATTGTACCCTGGATTGTGGTCAATCGTTCAACGATTTTTGATAGCATTCCCATCGTCATATTTGTGTGAACGTGGATTTAGTGCTGTGACAACACTGCTTACTAAAAATATAAATCGTTTGCTTGTTACCGAACGTGGCGATTCAGATTCATCCTTCACATTAGTTTTTATATAAGGATCGATTATTTTAGTTTTATTTTTAATAAAATATTCTCTGTTTTAATACTATAAAGTTGTGTTTCAATAATCATTCTTATTGACAAGTGGAGCCCGTAAGAATTAACTTGAGACCTAAGCGCCGTTGTGTGTTACCTACTGCGCTCAGGTTTCAAGTTGCTGGTTATAGTAAAAGTTTCGTTTAGAATTCTCCGTTAATATACATATATAGGTCACAATAATTGATTTGAAGTTATAGTGGTTTTTAAATAGGTGAAAAAATGGGGGCGTTAAAAAAATATTTATTCTCAAAGTGGACGGTAGACAAAATAAGTTTGGGAACCACTGCTATAGATAGACATGTGCTTTCCGTACTACTATTTGTACTACAATGAAAGCTCATGAAACCATACACCAGCATAGTGACACACATCTAGTATGCCTACCTAGTACATTCAACAGCTGACGTAAATTTTTTTAAATATATAAAATGAAAATGGACGTTACCAAAGTGATAACCGCAAACTACCAAAAAATATTGTATTATCGGAGAAAAAAAAAATAAATATTTTACATTAGCTCTTAGGGCTTTCAAATCAAGCAAAAAATATATAAGGCTTGCGTTAGAAAAAAAAATTTTAAAAAGATATCGAACTTGCTGGTCAATAGTAAATATTAAACAGGTAGTTTTTAACATAAGTATAAAGAATTTTTTACCTACTAGGTGGAAAATTCTCAATTCTGGGAAAGGGATGTTCAGCTATTCAGCGAGGAAAAATTTAAAAATGCATTCCGAGTGAGCAGGGAGACGTTTTTTTTATTTAGTGGACGCATTAAAAAATGAGCGCAAAAAGGATGCCTATTGGCGTAACGCAAAAAATATTGTATTATCGGAGAAAAAAAAATAAATATTTTACATTACCACTTGAAAACGAATTGCTGTCGCTTTATACACGTTAGCTTCTTCCGCAGAATATAGAACAGTTGGTAGTCTTTTTGGAATCGGTCGCACAACAGTAGGAGCAATAGTGGTACAAATTTGCGAATAAATATGCAGAGTGTTTAAGAATGAAGTATTCGATGCATATCCGACGAATGATGTGAAAGTGAATGAAATAGTCTATGGTTTTGAACATTTAGGATTCCCGTAATGTTATGGCGCAATAGATGGGTGCCACATTAAAATAAAGCCTCCAAAAAACGAAGCCAGCGATTATTATAACTTTAAAGGGTGGTACTCGACGGTTTTATTTGCATCAGTAGACTATAGATGCAGATTTACTTATATCAATGTTGGTACACCAGGACGAAGCAATGGCTCCACATTATTTGAGCAGTCGGCTTTGAAAAAGTGTCATTCCGATAACGAAATTTTTAAAAAATATGCAAAAACAATCGAAGGCATTGAGGTGCCGATACTCCTTGTAGGAGATTCAGCATTCAAACTGTCTAAATACGTTATGAAACCATTTCCATTTTCTGTTAATCAACCAGAAAGTGAAAAAATATTTAACAGACGCATTTCATCGTGCCGGAGAGTTGTGGAAAATGCTTTCGGACATTTAAAGGTTCGCTTCAGACAAATTGGTCGAGGTCTGGAAGTTAATTTAAAAAATGTTAACCTTGTTATAAAATCTTGTTGCATTATTCATAACATATGCAACAATAGAAATGACATTGTCAATCTGCAAAAGATTCAACAAGCAAACGCTGGAAATAGCGGAAGGCAACCTCATAGAGCACACATAGACAGACAAGAAATCATTTGCGGAATTGAAATTCGACAGGCAATTATGACACATTTTATCCACGGTAAATATTATTTGTAATTTTCACAACGAATTGATATTTTTTTATTTACATATGTTTATTTAACATAGCCATAAGAACGGCGTTGGTTTGCTCCATCAATTTGAGGGCCTTTTCCTCATTTGCCAAAGATTTATTGAAATAAGCTTCCATTATCTCTTGCTCTTTTTTAGCCAGTTTGAGATAATCTTCATCGCTATTCCTCTTTCTCTTTATTGCAGCCGACGAAGTTGATGGTGC
The DNA here is from genome assembly GCF_024586455.1 of Bactrocera neohumeralis. Classification (NCBI taxonomy): domain Eukaryota; kingdom Metazoa; phylum Arthropoda; class Insecta; order Diptera; family Tephritidae; genus Bactrocera; species Bactrocera neohumeralis. The sequence goes on from NC_065919.1 coordinate 41,410,915, forward strand.
TTCTTCAGGTCCACTTTCATTTAACTGTGGAATAAAAGATGTATAATACATACATTGAAATTGTAATATTAAAATAAAACAATTGCTATTTCAAACAAACCATTTTCAATGCTTTCGTCGGCCAGTTCGTGTGTGAAATTTGATTTATAGCTGCCAATTATTTTGTGTATGGCGTCGTAGAATTCCCAATTAGACGGAGCTCCTCCGCTTGGGCCCACAGCCTTCCGTTCCTCTCTGATATGTTTAAATTAGCACATACTTATTTTCATTGTATAATTATTTACAAACCTGTACTTCTTTGTTAAATTATTAATTCGATTTCGCATTTACAAGTTGCGTGCTCATTGCCGAGTAAATGTGGCTATTTTTGTGAACTCCACGCAGTTGGGAATTAAATTGTGCCCACACTTCAATTATATTTCTTATTGCGGCATTCCCAATATATTTTTTTTGGACTTTCTCCATAATTTTTGTCTTACCGCCACAACCGATAAATTTATTTATTTTTTATTTTGTCAGCTGGCAGCGAAAACATATGACTTTGACAGAATGAGCTTTAAAGCTTTGGGTGTGTTCAATGCGATCCATCGTAGTACATTGCAGAACACCACTGAATTTCAATGGTATGTAGTATGCTATTGTAGTACGGAACTCTATTTGCTTTGGAACAAAAATGTGAAATACTGATGACACACATATAGGTTCTATATTATACTACATTATGTACTACATGTGTGTCTTGGGTGAATATTCTCCGCGTTCTGTCACATACTTTTCAGTTTTTTTAGCGTGACCTGAAAATTTTTAATTGTTTAACAAAAAATTATGTAAAATATTATTATTTACAAAAAAGATCATGAAAAAATATTTATAACATAGCACGAATTTTGTTGACTTCACAAAATTTCATCGATTTATCTCTAGTAGTTTATGAGAAAATAATTTTACAATTTTATCATGCTCTAAATTTCAACCTTCAATAACTTTAACAAAAAAAAAACAATTTTAACGAAATATTAATATGACGGGGTATGCGTCTGATCCCCTTCCTAAAGAACTGCTTATTTTCAAAATTGAAGATTTTTCGAAATTTTCATAGACCACTTGGTTGGTTTGACCCTTCTGCCAGCCACATAAAACAGTGCGATGTAAAGGGACATAAAAAATAACAGTCCACCGAGTGACAAGTGAGTGACATTACAAAATATTTACACTTCCTTGCACATGCCTTTAATTACTATGAATGCAATTATAAATATATTTTATTTTGTGCTTAATTTGATCAATTGCTTTTTTGTTAGTTACAGTAAAAGAAAAGGTAGACTCAATTACATTGGAAGTTAAATGAAGTACAATAAAGAATATTTAAACTTTGAATTATTACACAATTTATCAATAATTAAATTACCAAGCATATTAGTTACTTTTATTCTTAAACTGACCTCGAAAAAGGCTGAAAAAGGTACCATATAAGTATAGACCCTAATCATAATCATCGCCACCCATACTATACATGCTTATAAACTTTTCTATATGCTGGTTTACATATTAGCTTTATACACCTCAATCTTAGCGGTAGTAAAATTACTTTTAAATGAGTAATTTGGAAGTGATGTTATATTTATGCGTATTTTTAGGATTCTCCACATTTTTTTCGTTCTGAATATTCTATATCGGAAGCGTTGTCAACTTAAAAATCATAGGATCCGCATTCTGCATTCAATCCAATAAATAACCTTGAATACTATCACAACTTTTATTTTAAGTTCACATATAATACTAACATTTTTTATTTCGGTATATAAAAGTTAGGAGGAAGATAAACTGACCGATTTATTTCATTCAAAGCGTGGCATGGCACTCTGTCGTGATGAATCCAGTAACCGTCAACACATTTTTCAAGCAAATTCAAAAGTCATTGACGATTCCGTTTTGTTAGAAAAAATGTTCACCACACTTTTGGTTATGATATGGTTTTGTGGTTTAAAAAATTCAGTTGTCAATAACCACGGCCCACTTCTGTTAGTCGATAACTGCTGCCCAACATATTCTGAGTTAATAAACTGTCAATGAAGGAGCAATACAAATTCTAAACACTATTCTGTCGGAAGTAAATTGGGATTAAATTACCTTACCAGCAATAGAGAGGGAAGCTAAATTTAAAGTGAATCCTGATTTTAATTAGTAATAAAAACTACTAGAGCTACCTACACTTGTTAAAAACGCTGGGTGAGGCAATTTGTGCGTAAGTGGAGTGTAACACAAACCCCCCCTCGAATGCAATGCGAATGTTCCTATGCATATTAGGTGTGCCATTTTGAGGCAACCTTTTTTTTCAACTGAAAAACAGGCTCAAAACTTTCGAAATGTGTAAAAAAAAAGTCATTCAAAAGATGAGCTCTTAATATTAATATTAAGAGGTGCCTCTTTCAAATTTTCTGTTTTCCATATAAATTACATGGAAAACAAGTAAGAAGGGCTAAGTTCGGGTGTCACCGAACATTTTATACTCTCGCATGATAAAGTGATAATCGAGATTTCATTATACGTCATTTACATATTTTTCAAATACCGTATTTTTGTAAAGTTTTATTCCGCTATCATCATTGGTTCCTAATGTATGTATATATTATACAGAGAAGGCATCAGATGGAATTCAAAATAGCGTTATATTGGAAGAAGGCGTGGTTGTGAACCGATTTCACCTATATTTCGTACATGTCATCAGAGTGTTAAGAAAATATTATATACCGAATTTCATTGAAATCGGTCTAGTAGTTCCTGAGATATGGTTTTTGGTCCATAAGTGGGCGAGGCCACGCCCATTTTCAATTTTTAAAAAAGCCTGGATGCAGCTTCCTGCTGCAATTTCTTCCGTAAAATTTAGTGTTTCTGACGTTTTTTGTTAGTCGGTTAACGCACTTTTAGTGATTTTCAACATAAGCTTTGTATGGGAGGTGGGCGTGGTTATTATCCGATTTCTTCCATTTTTGAACTGTATATGGAAATACCTGAAGAAAACGACTGTGTAGAGTTTGGTTGACATAGCTATAGTAGTTTTCGAGATATGTACAAAAAACTTAGTAGGGGGCGGGGCCACGCCCACTTTTCCAAAAAAATTGCGTCCAAACATGCCCCTCCCTAATGCGATCCTTTGTGCCAAATTTCACTTTAATATCTTTGTTTATGGCTTAGTTATGACACTTTATAGGTTTTCGGTTTCCGCCATTTTGTGGGCGTGGCAGTGGGCCGATTTTGCCCATCTTCGAACTTAACCTTCTTATGAAGCCAAGAAATACGTGTACAAAGTTTCATCATGATATCTCAATTTTTACTCAAGTGACAGCTTGCACGGACGGACGGACGGACAGACGGAAAAATCCGGATTTCGACTCTACTGTCGCCCTGATCACTTTGGTATATATAACCCTATATCTGACTCTTTTCGTTTTAGGACTTACAAACAACCGTTATGTGAACAAAACTATAATACTCTCCTTAGCAACATTGTTGCGAGAGTATAAAAATCGTTTTTTTGTGGTGGTTATTCTGCGGAGGTTGTTATATGTGCACGCGATGGCTGCCAGTTGGGATGGTAAACTCGATTTCCATTCTACTCGAAAATCGAGTTTTCGCGTAAAATAATCGATTTTCCAGAATCGATCTTCAGTAGTCGAAGTCGATTAAGAATCGATTATTGCCCGCTCGCAGCTGCCAGGCATATACGCCTATGACATTTATTACACTAAAATCGCCAAAAAGTCTGAACTTTAAATGAGTTTTATATTTTGATAGGAAAATAAACTTCATTTGAATAAAAAATAACTACACAAAGCTTTACATAAATTTACCTATGGTATTTGAGTATGATAAGACGCCTGATTACGTCTGTGTTGTATAAATTTTAAGAGAGTCTGCAATAATTTCTTTGCTTATTAATTTTAAGTTATGATCTAATATATGTTAACCGTGATTTTATCAGCAGACCAAGCTGTTATACATATATAAAGTGCGCTGCATAGAGTAGCGGTAAAGCAAGTTGTTGAAGCAACTTTTGGCATTACATTCATATGTACACACGCTTGTTTATACTTGCATCCATCCTTTTCAACATTTAAAAAAATTAACATTTACAGATAACTTTTTTTCAATTTACCCGGTGTACTGGTATGAAGTGAGCATCTATGTACATAAAAATGTGTTTATGGGGAACATTTGTTGTCAAAGAGCCTTATTTTTTTCTGTTTGGTTGGCATGATATCTGTCAAACATATTCAATAATCTTACATTCACTGAACAAAGAGCATCGTATTTTTCATTGTGTTGAAAATGTCAAAAGTGAGATCGAAAACAGAGATAATGGGTTTGATGAGAGAAATGAAGAATATGAAAGACCACCAAAAAAGTTTGAAGACGCCGAACTGCAAACAATATTGAATGAAGATAATACTTTGAATCAAAAGTAAATGGCAGGAATGTTAAATGTTGCCCAACAAACAATTTCAGACTCTTTGAAAGCTATGAGAAATATCCAAAAGTGTGGAAAATAGATGCGAATTGAATTGAATGAAAGGCAAATAGAAAACCGAAAAAACGCAGGTGAAAGTTTGCTTCAAAGACACGAAAAAATTGTCACTGGCGATGGAAAATTTATGTACTTAAAGAATCCTAATCGGACTAAATCATGTATTAATCCAGGATAACCATCAACAACGACTACAAAAACAGATCGATTCCGTTAGAAAGCAAGACCCTGTGTTTGGTGGGATCTGAAGGGTGTGGTACTCCATGATCTTTCTAATCGGCAAACGACCAAAGTGGGCCAGAAGGCATGGCAAATTAATTTTGTTACACAACAATGCATCTGTACACAAAGAAAAATCGGTTCAGGATATAATCAAAGTACTTGGATGGGAGCTGTTATCTCAGCCGACGTATTCATCAGACTTGAACAGTATCTCGCAGAAGTAGAAAGGGTGTAAGACTGGTGTGGTTAAAAAGACGAACATTTCTGTTGATATGGTATTCACAAATTACCAGAAAGGTGGTCAAAATATGTAAATAGTTTAAATAATTTTTTTTACTTTCCCTTTCATAATTATTATTGCATTTTCACAGCAAAACTCTCATACCGGTAAACCTGGTACTTCGATAAGTATTCAGGCTCTCCGCCCGATTTCCCTACTATGCCGTAAACTAAATTGATCTAGTGATATACTTGTACTTTGACCCCGCGTAAAATTGGGCGTGTCCACAGAACGAAGTAAAAGTCAAAACAAAACTGGGTTTCACTTGAACTACTGAAGGGCCACATTTTTTTGCGATTCAGAAGATATGATCTACTTAAAAAGGGGAAAGGTCACAGAGCTCTATAATGGCGGCTTATTGGGGAAAAAATATGCATCCCGTGGCGAAGAAAATATAGTATATGGGCCATTCCATCAATTGGCGACATGGTTTTGTACCCGTAACTCGATTTTCGACTTTAGAATTCATAATATAGACCAAAAATGACGAAACTTTAGAATATTGTTTTATATAATATAAATAAAAATGACTATTTCTTTTATTTCTTAGCGACCTCAAAATTGAGTGAAAAAAATTTTGCAGATATCCAATTTTATGTAAAAAAATCTCAGCTTTCTGATAAAAATATTTTCTAAATCCAAAAAAATTTTCAAAATCCAAAAACATTTTTTTTCCAAAGAACCGTTTTTTGTGCTTTTTCACTTTTTTTTTTCAAAATTGACTTTTTCAATCGATTGCTTGTTCAGTTTTACATAAGAATCAGTGTTCAAAAGTATGGGACTCTGATCCCATGAACAGCAAAAAAAATTCTGAGTTGTCGCTCAAAATCAAAAAAAAAACTTTTTTCCAAAAATCCCATTATTTGTGCTTTTCCATCAACTTTTTTTCAAAATTGACTTTCGCATTCGATTCCTTGTTAAATTTTACATAAGAATCAGTGTTCAAAAGTATGGGACTCTGATCCCATGAACAGCAAAAAAAACACAAAGTTGTCGCTATACGGCGCATATTTTTATGAATGATGACACTGATTTCTTCATTAATTCAAGTCTAAGAATACAATTTACATGTTACCTTCACACAACCTTCTAAGCGAACAGACTGCGCCGTATAGCGACAACTTTGCATTTTTTTTGCTGTTCATGGGATCAGAGTCCCATACTTTTGAACACTGATTCTTATGTAAAATTTAACGAGGAATCGAATGGGAAAGTCAATTTTGAAAAAAAAGTTGGTGGAAAAGCACAAAAAATGGGATTTCTGGAAAAAAGTTGTTTTTTCGGATTTTGAGCGACAACTGTGAATTTTTTTTGCTGTTCATGGGATCAGAGTCCCATATTTTTGAACACTGATTCTTATGTAAAATTGAACAAAGAATCGAATGAAAAAGTCAATTTTGAAAAAAAAAAGTGGGGGAAAAGCACAAAAAACGGGTTCTTTGGAAAAAAATGTTTTTTTGGATTTTGAAATTTTTTTGGATTTTGAAAATATTTTTATCAGAAAGCTGAGATTTTTTTACATAAAATTGGATAACTGCAAAATTTTTTCACTCAATTTTGAGGTCGTTAAAAAATAAAAGAAATAGTCATTTTTTTGTTTGATCTCAATTTGAATTGCGCGCCAAAAAACAATGGAGCAACTTTGACCACTAAAAAGTTTACAGATATTCTTATTTTGGTCTATATTATGATATTCTAAAGTTTCGTCAAAATCGGAGAACCACGGGTACAAAACCATGTCGCCAATTGATGGAATGGCCCATATGTATCTTCCGCCATGACCACAAAGTTGATTATATAGAGAATAAAAATGAGGAAGAATGTGTGCCTATGTGTTTCACTCCTTCTTTGTATGCTATTTTCTTATAAGACTAAATATGCACTCATCTGCATGAGATTAAGGTGAATAAAGAGCAGTAAACATTACCACCTTTGATTGAACGATTAAAGGTATAATTTTTTTAGGATTTAGAATGCCACATAAATATAAACAATTGTTAAGAATACCACCCCGCAAACCTCACAATTTTTAATTCGTTAAGTTCTCTATAAATACGAACAACATAATATGTGGGATGACAAACTAATGACTAATGAAATAAGCTTGAAATTGATATATTCAAACAAAAGAGAAAAGAAAACAGTTCTTGAAACGTTAAAATTTCGAAAAACTTAGGAAAACACCGTGAAATATGAAAGATATCGAAATATAAGGAACGCGATTAAGACTAGAATTTGCAGTAAGTGACAGAGTAGGTACATAGGTAGGTAGGTAGGTAGGTGTGCAGCCCTATCGGGCTCAATTAGCACTTGATGTGCCATTTTAATGCACTGTTCACTTTTAGTGGAGAACCTGGCAGTCTCGCAGAGAAAGTGGAAGATCTGCTATTACAGATGTCGTTTAGGGCCTTCTCGTGTTCCCCAAACCATTTTGAGGTTTTGATGAAACTAAATACTTTTATGTCCGATATGCTTTTGCTTGAAACGTTAGATTGGTAAATGACATTTAATTTTATAAAAATCCATTCACATTTTTGGTGCTAGATGGATTCCTCCAAAGTTTTTTAAATTTGTCGAGATCTGTGGTAGCTACGTAAATAAGCAAGAGCTGGGCATACATATCGCGAAAATGCTTTGGTGAAAAGTGGAAGATTGTTTCCTTGTTCCCTGTTAATGGAAAACCGCAGCCACGGCAGATGTCGTTTAGGGCATACCCATTTTCTTTGGATGTTTACCAAGTGTTCCCCAAATGGCCAGTGCCTGTTTGGTAGCTGTTTTTCTGTAAATATTTTTTTTTCCTTGACAGACAGAGTATTCATAAACAAAATGGCAGAGGCACTAAAAAGCAAAATACTTTGTACCAGGTGAGCTAAAGATAAATACAAATTTTATAAATTTATATTGTTGGGTGCGTTTAACATTTTTTCATGCAAATGTAGCTATTTCTAGGACGAACACTCTAAATCTTTCGATACAATATTTAAATTTTTAAGGCTATTTTGCATTGCTTTTGAATTCAGTTATGAAAATACGAGAATGCAACCTGATGAGTAAACCTGTTAAGTAAAATTAAGATATGTATATTGATAAAACTTGGTATAAGGGTGCCCTAGTATGAAAAACAACCACGAGGTCATAGATGAACGTAATCGGACCACTGCCACGCCCACAATACGGCATTAACCGAAAGCCTATAAAGTGCCATAACTAAGCACTTAACTAAGATATAAAATTGTAATTTGGCGCAAAGGATTGCAGTAGAAAGAGACACCTGTGGGCAAAAAATTTTGAAAAAGTGGATGCGGCCCCGCCCTCTAATAAGTTTAATTTACATATCTCATAAGCCACTAAAGCTATGTGAGTTATCGCAATGAAAATGAGAGAGCGTGTTTTACTCCTAACAGTGTATCTTTGTGCCTAAACTAAATTTATTTGAGCGAAAACTCAGTATAGGGAATGTGGTATGGGAAAATGATAAAATCGGGTCGATACTACCCCAATTCTCATATACTACATATAATGATTTCCGTTTTTCTTATGGAATATAGTTTATAGTATATGTATATTAGGGTGCTTCAAAAAAATTAAAAAAATTTTTTTTTTCAACTATTACCCTCTCAAATGTTGGTGATTTACAAACAAAAAATCCTCCCTCAATCCAGGCGCTGTAGCTTAACTCTAAGGGGTCGCTATTTTTTTTTTTAGATTCCCATACATTTTACATAGGAATTTTCGTTTATTCATTCAAAATAAAATTTCACCAACCAATTTTCGTTTCTCAAAAATAACCATCACATATTCAGAAAGTTTACTTTTCAAACTTTAAAAGTTTCTTCGACAAAGTTTGATTATCTTAATTAGACGATGAAAATAATTTTTCAATGTTAAAAAAAGTTTCTTTGAGAATAATAATTCTTTATGTTTCTATCCTTTATGTTCACAAATTCGTCTATATGTACATAATAATTGACAATAATTTATTTATCAAGTAATCTATGATAGCTATTGTTTATTTGAAATATGATTGAATGAATGATTTTGCGAAATTTTTTTTGACGTGGTTTGACCCATATATAAATGATCATGGTGATGATCTGAAGCGATAAAGCCATGTCCTTCTGTTTGCAAACTAAATGGTCTAAAAAGAGTTCTACTCGATATTTGATAAAATATCTTTCCGAAAATTTTCATGAATTATTATCCAAATGAACGATAAAATCTTCCAACAAATTATTGAGATCGGACCAATATAGCATAAAGTTGCCGCATAAACTTACCGATAAAGACAAATTCATTTGTAGAAACATTTTTATTTGTGAAGGGTATTATAGTTTCGTTTGAACAAAATATTTATCTTTTTTTTTGTTTTAACACAGCTACCGTATCGAGATGAAAATAATAACGCGACGAACACTAAATACACAAGCGTTACGTAAATGAAAATTAATTAGTTATTCGTAACTTAGATTTATCTCCATAATAATATTTGCAAAGCACTCCGAAAGATTGACTAACGTTCTCTGATGACTTAGTCTTTGATCCGCTTTGGTCAGTGGTCCACTTTTGAGAGACTCCAATTAATTCAATAAACATTTGCTCTTCCGCATTATCTTCGTAGTGAATCTCCGCATAACGGATTCCATGGTATCCAGTCTCACGTGGCTTTCAATTATGTTTACATGCTGGACAACCATTGGTCTTTCGGTGAACTACATAAATGTTTTTCAAAATATCACAATTTATAGCAACGCTGAGCTTCGGTGTTTACACTAATGGCATTATCCATCGACAGGTGAGCACGAGGGACTGAAGTAGTAACACCAAAGTGTTACTCAACTCAAAGTAATCATTGCATCCCTTCCATTGAACACATACATAGACATGCAAGGTGAACAAACTGCATGCCAACATTTTTTCTATAAAAGTCCTCACTTTACATAACTACTGTATTACTCCCTCTCTACTGTTCTCTAACACTCACCTCCTTTTAGATAAGTTGCCATTAGGAAGTCACTGGAACTACGTACATATGTTAAATCGAGCAGTGAAACCAATGAACGCTTAAACGCTGTATAAAGTGACTCTTCCTTTTAAACGGAAACACGTATCTATAGATACACTTTAGGACACAAGGAACTGTCGAAACTGGGGACTACAGCCGAAGATGAAAGTCGATGGCTTTTATCGTAGCTGTCAGCAAACGTATATAGCATTTTGTGTAATTTCAAAATTATACGCATTGCGAAAATTATAACTTGAGATAACTCGTTAACCATTGAATTCAAAAATTATTCCACTATTCCTATTAACTCTTCTTCTTTACTGGCATAGACACCGCTTACCCGGTCCTGGTCCTTCCAACGGAGTGGAGGTCTTCCTCTTCCCCTGCTTCCCTCGGCGGGTACGGCGTCGAATACTTTCAGAGCTGTAGCGTTTTCGTCCATTCGGATAACATGACCTAGCCAGCATAGCCGCTATCTTTTAATTCGCTTAACAATGTCAATGCCGTTGTATATTTCATACAGCTCATCGTTCCATCGAATGCGATATCCGCCGTGACCAATGCGCAAAGGTCCATAAATCTTTCGCAGAACCTTTCTCCCGAAAACTCGCAACGTCGACTCATCAGTTGTTGTCATCGTCCAAGCCTCTGCCCCACATAGCAGGACGGGAATAATGAGGAGCTTTTAGAGTTTGGTTTTGTTCGTCGAGAGAGGACTTTACTTCTCAATTGCCTACTGAGTCCAAACCAGCACCTGTTGGCAAAAGTTATCCTGCGTTAGATTTGCAGGCTGACATTGTTGGTGGTGTTAATGCTGGTTCCAAGATAGACGAAATTATCTACGACTTCGAAGTTATGACTGGGGAGCCAAGTCTCGAGTGCGACGACTATTTGATTGATGACAGGAGATATTTTGTTTTACGAGGATACCAAATTCAGACATATCTGGTCAGTTGTTGATTTTCCAGGTCGAAAGCCACACTGATAAAGTCCAATCAGTTTGTTGACGGTGGGTTTTAATATTTCTTAATCTTTGTATATAATTTAAGAATGCTTGGAGCATCGATCACTAAATCACCTTTGGGTGTTCCACAAAAGTGTGCTCCGGTCTTAAAACCATCTGTTGGCCACCGCATCTTTTCGTAGAATTTTCGAGCATTACCCTGTCGGCCAGCTTGTCAAGCTCTTCATACTCACACATTTCGGCCTCTTTCTTTTTCTGTCTGTACATAAATGCGTCTCGCTTCCCTCTTCAACTCTCGGTATCTATCCCATCCCGCACGTGTTGAGGTCGATCGTAACGTTGCGAGGTAGGCAGGCTGCTTTCTCTCCGCTGCGACACGGCACTTCTCTTCGTACCAGCTGTTCTTTTGCATTTTCCGAAAACCAATGGTTTCCCTCCCACAGTTCCCTTATATCGAGTTGTTGACGAGTGCTCTCAGAGAGCAGGAGTGCAAGCCGAGTAGGAAGTCGTTCTGCTGTCTGTTGTGATTGAATGATTGCTTCTCGACGTGGAACCTTCCTTGTGTTTGTTGACGTGCGTTTTTTGCTGCACAGAGGCGGGTGCGAATCTTGGCTGCAACAAGCTAGTGGTCCAAGTCGATGTTAGGACCTCAGAGCGCACGCACATTTAAAACTAGAGACGTGTCTTCCGTCTATCACAACATGATCGATCTGGTTGGTGGTGTTTCGATCCGGAGACAGCCAGGTGGCTTGATGTAGCTTCTTGTGCTGGAATCTAGTACTAAAGATAACCATATTTCGGGCCCCGGCGAAGTCAATCAGCTTCAACCCATTTGGGGATGTTTCGTCGTGGAGGCTGAATTTACCAACCGTAGTGCCAAGTACGTTTTGTTTTTTTTTTACATGTTATGTTTGGTCAGTGCTTCTCTATGCGATGGAAACATGGACTCTAAAAATCACAGATTTGAACAAGCTAGAGTCCTTCGAGCTATAGCTTATTAGAAGAATCCTAAAAATTCCATGGACAGATCGAGTTACAAACAGTGAAGTTTTGAGAAGAGTGAACCGCAATAGAGAGTTGTTAAGGACTATAAAACAAAGAAAAGCAGCCTACCTAGGACATATAATGAGGCACTCTAAGTATGAGCTCCTACAAATAATTATCCAAGGAAAAATTGAAGGAAAACGGGGTATTGGTCGTAAACAACTTTCGTGGCTTCGAAACATTCGACAATGGACAGGAATCCAGAACATTGGCAACCTTATAGATGTGGCGAGAGATAGAGAGTAATATGCTGCGATAATTCAAAATCTGTGATATTTTTTATTTTATTTTTTTTTTTTTCTCTTTCAATATACAATATATAGTATATATTTAACATGTGAACAATTCATTATTATATTAATATTAAGCTTATTAATATTGTACATATTATTAAATGTTATATGATCACCAATATTCGAATACGAATTGGGAAATAAAGAAGAAGAAGAAGTGCCAAGTATACCTTCTTTGCCCACCCTGGCGTTAAAGTCTCCAATCACGATTTCGACATCGTGGCGGGGGCAGCGCTCATAGGTGTGCTCCAAGCGCTTATAGACGGCATCTTTGGTCACATCGTTCTTCTCTTCCGTCGGGGCATGGGCACAAATCAGTGATATGTTTTTTTGATGCGGATTGTTGCTAGACGTTCATTCACCGAGGTGAATGACAGTACTAGGCGACGGATTCTCTTTCCCACCACGAATCCCACACCAAATTTGCACTCCTTTATATATTTTAATGTGGCATGTCTAAGGTGAGACCTGCATTATTTTCATATGCATAACTCAATATCTCCTCATACGTACATTTACATACTTGAGACTCGTAGACCAGAATATATACTTACATTTGTCCTCTATTACTTCCAATTTGGTTTTCGTCACAAAAAGTATCTAATGCCAAATGTAATTTTATTGGCTGCGACAGGTTTAGAAAATTCCTTTTGTGCAGAAATATTTTCTTTAAATTATCACCCAAAAAGCAAAGGTATTGCGAGTGCGAATAGAAAGAGGCGATGAGATTTTCAAGTATCAAGGCACTTATGTTTTGAATCAGATTTTTACTTATTTTATGTTACGGCAGAATCTGATCTTCTAGTGGTTGGATCTTCTAGTTTTATTATAATTATCTATGAAAACATAAGTAAGATATCTTTCCTTCTCTTCTCTCCTACATCTCATAAATATAGGTAGAGAAAATGATGATAATGATTGTGATAATACTATCCGTTTTTGATTGCTCTTTCCCATCTATTTCATAGTCCCATCACATGTTATCAGGCGGTGACACATACACCCGCATCTATTGTCTAGCCATGAGCAACTTTTTACATAATCCGATTATATGCTGCTGGATGAACTTAAAGATATATTATATATTTCCAAGTTTACAAATCCCATTCAGGCAATTGACACGTCCTTATTCAAAGGCGAAAGTATTCTGTATCATTGTTGTGCAATTTGGATTATAAAAGTTTTTTATTCATGGCATTAGTACAAAATAGATATATTATATATAAACTCTATATTTAATTGAATATTAACAACGCCAAATGTAAGCAATTTTTTATAATGCCATGTAAAATGCGTAAGCCTCCAAGGTTCACATGAATTTGTGAAAGCTTACTGCATTACAAACATTGATGGATTGGAAATTACAATTTAACCTAGTGAACATTCCGTAATCAGTCAAGTAAACTCTTGAACATAGCAAAAAAATTTGAAACCTACTATTATTTGTTATTTGTACTAAAAAAAGAGTTAGGCATCTTTTCATCTAAACCGAAGGAAAAGGTATATAAGACAAGTAAGGAAGAGAGGCTCGAAATTCAAGCAATCTAACACATACGTAAACTATATACATACAATATAACTCATAACTGACAGACACATAAAGTTTGATAGAAAAATTAAAATCATTACATGTAGTATATGGGAGTTGGGGTAATATCGACCCGATTTTATCTTTTATCCCAATACCACTTACTGCAAAAAACAAACAACTACATAGAATAAAGTCAGCCGGGTGTTTAAAGATCCTGATATTAATTTTGAAGGAGCTATGTCAAGGTTTCGCTCAAATCAATCTATTTTACGCAAAAAAAACATTGTTGAGACTAAAACACGCTTTCTTATTTTCATAAAGATAACTGACATATTGGCCGATATACTATATAATGGCCTGATTCAAGCCATTTTTGACATACAGACTTACCATTGTCAGAGAACGATTATCCATGAATTTCAATTATATAACTCGCACATTGGCCGATATTTTTGATCAAAAGTCAACTTTAGATACTCCAAATATTCGGTAACTAGCGGCTAAAACAGCTTTTATTGGATTTAAACAATTTTTGGTCTTAAGGTGGGACACACTAAAGGCATTATTATATTAACTAGAAAGTGAAATAATAAGGTGGAATTTAAAATTGTGCAATATGGGAAGTAGGCGTGGCAAATGAATTGTTAAACTCCTTTATTTACACTTGGAGCTATTGGTCTATGAACTTATTCCATTCGATGCAATTATTATTCTATATGTAGCATCCGCAAAGGCTACATATGGAATTCATTGATGGAATGATCAAAGTGACTAAAGAATTATTTCGCACAATGTCTCTAGGTACTTCACCAAACTCTGCGTACAAATAAAATATCTTCTTCTTCTAAATTGGCGTAGACACCGCTTACGCGATTATAGCCGAGTTAACAATAGCGCGCCAGTCGTTTCTTCTTTTCGCTACGTGGCGCCAATTGGATATTCCAAGCGAAGCCAGGTCCTTCCCACTTGGTCCTTCCAACGGAGTGGAGGTCTTCCTCTGCCTCTGCTTCCCCTGGCGGGTACTGCGTCGAATACTTTTAGAGCGATAGTGTTTTCATCCATCCGGACAACATAACCTAGCCAGCGTAGCCGCTGTCCTTTAATTCGCTGAACTATGTCAATGTCGTCGTATATCTCATACAGCTCATCGTTCCATCGAATGCAGAATTTTTCTCTCGAAAACTCGTAACGTCGACTCATCGGTTGCTGTCATCGCCCAAGCCTCTGCACCATATAGCAGGACGGGAATTATGAGCGACTTATAGAGTTTAGCTTTTGTTCGTCGAGAGAGGACTTTACTTTTCAATTGCCTACTCAGTCCGAAGTAGCACCTGCTGGCAAGAGCAATCCTGCGTTGGATTTCCAGGCTGACATTGTTGGTGGTGTTTACGCTGGTTCCTAAGTAAACGAAATTATCTACAACTTCAAAGTTATGACTGCCAACAGTGACGTGAGAGACAGGAGATATTTCCTTGTCTGAAATCTCGTTTGGTATTGAACGACCCATTTTCTGAAGAGGTCCTTGTCCATCCTGGACGGAGCTAACGGCGCGGGTGTTGAGGCCGATTATATCAACGTCAGTTTACGACAGCCTGTATTAGTTTTGCGGGGATACCAAATTCAGACATCGCGGCATAAAGGCAGCTCCTTTCTGCTGTCGAAAGCAGCTTTGAAATCGACGAAGAGGTGGTGTGTATCGATTCTCCTTTCACGGGTCTTTTCCAAAATTTGGCGCATGGTGAATATCTGGTCGCTTGTTGATTTTACAGGTCTAAAGCCTCACTGATAAGGTCCAATCAGTTTGTTGACGGTGAACTTTAATTTTTCACACAATACGCTGGATAGAACCTTATATGCGATGTTGAGGAGGCTGATCCCACGGTAGTTGGTGCAGACTGTGGGGTCTCCCTTTTTGTGGATTGGGCATAGCACACTTAAATTCCAATCGTTGGGCATGCTTTCGTCCGACCATATTTTAAAAAGAAGCCGATGCATGCTCCTTATCAGTTCTTCGCCGCCGTGTTTGGCGGCCGATAATCCATCGGCCCCGCCGCTTTGTTGTTCTTCAGGCGGGTAATTCCTATTCGAACTTCTTCATGGTCGGGTAATGGAACATCTGCTCCATCGTCATCGATTGGGGAATCGGGTTCGCCTTCTCCTGGCGTTGTGCATTCACTGCCATTCAGCAGGCTGGAGCAGTGTTCCTTCCATAATTTAGGTATGCTCTGGGCATCAGTGACTAGATCACCTTTGGGGGTTCTACAAGAGTATGCCGCATTTTTTTGTAGAATTTCGAGCATTACCCCTGTCGGCCAGCTTTTCATACTCTCGCACTTCGGCCTCTTTCTTTTTCTGTCTGCATATGCGTCTCGCTTCCCTTTTCAACTCTCGGTATCTATCCCATCCCGCACGTGTTGTGGTCGATCGTAACGTTGCGAGGTAGGCAGCCTGTTTTCTCCGCTGCGAGACGTGCATTCCTCGTCGTACCAGCTGTTCTTTTGCACTTTCCGAAACCAATGATTTCGGTTGCAGCTGTACGTAAGGAATTTGAGATGCCGTCCCTGTCTGTCTGTTGTGATTGCAGCTTCTCGACGTCGAACCTTCTTTGTGTTTGTTGGCGTGCGTTTTTTTGCTGCACAGAGGCGGGTGCGAATCTTGGCTGCAACAAGATAGTGGTCCGAGTCGATGATAGGACCTCGGAGCGCACGCACATCTAAAACACTGGAGACGTGTCTTCCGTCTATCACAACATGATCGATCTGGTTGGTAGTTTTTCGATCCGGAGACAGCCAGGTAGCTTGATGAATCTTCTTATGCTGGAATCTAGTACTACAGATAACCATATTTCGGGCCCCGGCGAAGTCAATCAGCCTCAACCCATTTGGGGATGTTTCGTCGTGGAGGCTGAATTTACCGACCATATACTATATACCTTCTTTGCCCACCCTGGAGTTAAAGTCGCCGAGCATGATTTTGACATCGTGGCGGGACAGCTTTTTGTCCTTCTCTTCTGTCAGGGGATTGAGTCACTGATATGTTGAAGAACTTCGCTTTGATGCGGATTATGGCTAGACGTTCATTAACCGGAGTGAATGATAGTACTCGGCGATGGAGTCTCTCTCCCACCACGAATCCAACACCAAACTTGCGCTCCTTTATATGGCCACTGTAGTAAATGTCACAAGGACCTACTCGTCTCTGTCCTTGTCCCGTCCATCGCATTTCTTGGACGGCGGTGATATCAGCCTTTATTTTTGCGAGGACATCAACCAGCTGGGCAGCGGCACCTTCCCAATTAAGGGTCCGGACATTCCAGGTGCTTGCCCTTTTATCGTAGTCCTTATTTCGTTTGACATGGTCGTCATCAAAAGGGGGGGTCTCTCATCCGAGGCTGGTTATATCTATTCACTGGGGGTGTTTTTTACGTGGCGGGTCCCAAACCCAGCGCACAACCCTATGTAGGGATGTTTCGCCTTCTCACTTTAGCTCGCCTTCGAACGGATGTTCTTAGGCTACCCAGAGGATACTTGGTCAAAGACCGGAAGTAGTGAGCTGCTTGAGCCATGTGTAAAAGAATCGTTTCTGGCCACTCCCAAGTGAATGGCGATCAGAGAACTTTCCTCACTTCCGTGAATTTCTACACATGACTCCATCCTCCATAAATAATATATACTTACAAATATATGTATGAATAAGCGTATAAGACCCTTACTGCAGCTTCGCACTTTACTAACAGTAAATATGTGCTGTGGTCAGTTTGTTGTTCTCATGTATTATCACCACGGAAGTTCTAGTTCTAGGTATTGTGTTACCGAACGTATTTGAAGCTTCACTGATGGTCTTAAAGTTTATTTATGACTAAAAAAAATATTCTTTGTAGTTCGGTATTGAACTTTGAAGGTTGTTTTGCTATTGCATTCTACGACCAACCTTGTTTAGAGTATGTTTAACAAGTAAGGAAGGGCTAAGATCGAGTGTAAGCGAATAGAATCAAAGCTAGGGAAATACCTTAAAGTGCATAAGGTTTCTAAGTTTTATGGATTCTAGGGTAAGTTTTCATCAGCTTCTATCCTTTTTAGGGCAAAGATACACTGTTATTAGAAAAATCCGCTCTTTTAATTTTATTATGATAACTCGCATATTTGTCGATATATGCCGTATAAAGTCAACAGGAGGTTCGAAAAACTTTCTGTTAGGTACTTATTTGGTGGCTAAAGAAATTACTGATGTGATATCTCTGGGGTATTGATTTCTCGCGGATCTAGTAGTTTTTAACGGGACCGTTATATGGGTAGTCAGTGCCGGTTAGAATGCTTAAGGGATTTATACAGGCGAATTTGGATACTTTATTTTAAGTAGTATAGGACATATGGACATTAAGCCTCTTAGAAGGTGGGGGCGCGTCCGCTTTGAAAAAACCGCAGATGCCCCTCAAATGTGATTCCTTATACCAAAATAACAGCCGTATTATATCTTAATGTTATGGCAATGTATTGGTTTTCGATTATTGGTGTTTTGTGCGCGGGGCGATGGGCAGCACAACAGCCTCTTTATGGCGCCACGAAACACTTTTACCTGGAGGTACACCTCCGGCTTTGATCATTAGTTGCAAGAATTCTGGTTGTGGTATTGACATTTATGCACAGTCACAAATTTGGCGGAATTTATTTAAATGTATTACGTGCCGCAGCTAATGGTGTGTACTGAAGCATGTAAAGGATCCGCGTTTTCACATCGTCGCGTCGGCATGACAACCTAACGAAAATAAGCACTGAAAGGCACAGTCGGGTGCTTGCTTCCACTTAAGCAGATGTAGTACTTGCAGTTAGCAGAATCTGGAGGAAGGAAGCATCTTAAGGTAGCAGTAGCAAGCCTTTGCCCCAATACAGATGCACCAACGTTGCTGGCAGCACATTCAAGAATTTGTATACCAACCACTCGTCACTTGGCATACTGCAGGGTACATGCTCCCACATTTCAATATCAATAAATTGTAATATTTCTTCAAAATATTCCGTTACGGCTTCAGTACAGAATTTAAATACAATTTTAACTGTACTTAATTAACTTTGTTAATTTTTTTCTCGAATCTGCTTTCTAAAAACTATCTTACATTTCTCATCTTACGTCACTTTTGTATTTTTCCGTTCTCCTATTTGGACTCCTTCAAGTCAATTAATCCTTTTATATGTCTTCCAAATACTCAGTGCTCTTTATGGTTCACCTGTCTGGGCTCGCTGCAAAAGCCATCGCATAGCTACACATTATGGCACGAATACTTTGTAAACTTTAGGTTGATATGAACTTTTTGCCTAGCTACAGTTCTCAACTGTCGGACGTTTGTTTACGACAAAAGTTCTGTTTAATCAAATGATAGTTAGATGATTACACCGTTGTCAACTGTGTTGGATCCCGATGTCCGCCCGTCACTCTGAGCAAGCTATAGATTACATAAAAGTAAAAACATCTTTAGGTTCACAGCAGTGAGAAGCATGCGTGGTATAAACAAATATTAAATATGGGCATAACCCCGTTACCTTTAATTTACATATCTCACAAACTACTAAAGCTTGACAATCTGAACGTTTTATGTGAATATAAAATTATGAATTGCAAGAGAGAGAATAAATAATTTAACGATTTCTTTACTTTGCCTCAAATTTCTTCTTTGAAATTGCAATATATTCAATATCTAAAGCATATTATTTACTACTTTCGGGAATATTACACGATAACAAATAAAAAATTGAATCAGCGGGTGCGCTCATTAACTGTTCTGATTTATTATTGTATTTATTATTATATTATCCTTCCGGCCAGAAAGCCAATAAACGTGTTGTGACGGACTCTCCGTAGTAGTTCATCCGAAGCAACATCGCAATCACGGTGATCTTTATATTATTGATTTAAGTATATCTGTATTCTTGAATATAAGAACCCTTAAAATTATTGTATTTTGTTAATATTATATTGAAGTTTTTTAAAATAAAACTAATTTTATATGTAAAATAAAAAAGTTTACACTTTTTAAATATCCAATGGTGAATTATACTCTGAACCGGGTGTATTAAGTTTGCCACGAAGTTTGTAATGCTTAGAGCGCAACGTCGGAGACCCTTTAAAATATATATATAATGATCAGCCTCACAGAGAAAAAAAGTTTTGTACACCTCACTCTTGCTCGTATTACCTAACAAGTAAGAAGGAGCAATTTTAAAATAAGGTCATACAGGGTGGGCCAAAAGAAACCAAGGGGTGTAAAAGTTTAATAACTTTTTCGTTTATTAATTTTTTTTTATTTTTTCTTTCTGATTATATAATATACAAAAGGGAAATTTTTTTACACTAAGTATGAAAAATGATGTCTCTTAAATGACCGCCGTTTTCAGCTTCGCACTGTTGGGCTCTTTTTAGAGCATTTTCCATAACATCTTTCAAAACTTGTGGCTGTAGCGTTCGAATTTCTGCACCAATGTTTGCCTTGAGTTCAAGGATTGTCTCTGGCTTGTTCACGTACACTCGCTCCTTCAAATAACCCCAAAGAAAATAGTCGGGTGCTGTCAAATCTGGCGATCGTGCTGGCCAAATAATTTCCGAGTTTCTGGAAATTATTCGCCCTACAAAAATTTGACTTAAAAGTGCCATTGTGTCTCGGGCAGTATGGGCAGTAGCTTCGTCCTGCTGAAACCACATACCAGGTCTGTTTTCAAGAGCAGGACGTAAAAAATTTTCTATCATAAGCCGATACCGCTCTCCATTTACCGTTACAGCACTTCCATCTTCATTCTCGAAGAAATAAAGCCCAATGACATTTTCAGATGTGATCCCACACCATACTGTACACCTGATGGGGTGTAATTGGCGTTGATGAATGGCTCTTGGATTTTGAGAACCCCAGAATCTACAGTTCTGCTTATTAACAAAGCCATTCAAATGAAAATGAGCTTCATCACTCATAATCAAATTTTTAATAAAGTTGATTTCATTTCTGGCCAACTCTTGAAATTTAACTGCAAAATTTAGACGTTGCCGATGATCTGCGGGTTTTAATTCTTGCACCATTTGCACCTTATATGGATATAACTGTAAATCTTTTTTTAAAATGCGCCGTAGTGACGTACGAGACATTCCTAGCTGAGCAGAACGCCTTCTGACAGATGTTTCTGGTGCTTCGTTAACAATTTGCTGTACTCGTTCAATATTTTCCGCAGTGCGACTTAAACGTGGTCTACCGGTTCGAAGCAAATCTGTTACGCTGCCATGTTGGTGATGACGACCAACTAAGCAACCAATCATTGCTTCAGAGGGCGAAATTCTGACGTTAAAATGTCGACGAATGTGATCTCTGGGGTAAATAATAAAATTCTATTGTTCTGGTTCTCTGTTCAGTTGTGTACGTCTCCATTAGAAATTCTCCAAGTGTTGTCTATATAATCTGAAAGAAAAAATAAAAAAAAATTAATAAACGAAAAAGTTATTAAACTTTTACACCCCTTGGTTTCTTTTGGCCCACCCTGTATACTTAGCTTCAACGAAATTCGGTGGAGTGCGTAACGAAATATGTAATTTTACCTAAAAATAGGCGGTGCAACGTCCAAAACTACCTCGGAGGTAACAGTTTATGTCTATGGAATATTTTGTTATTTATTTATCGCGCTTTAAGTAATTTTTTGCAGTATTCTTGTAGTTATATGAAGATTGAGTGAGGTTATGTTCTAATGTCATCCGTTTTACACTATTTATAGGCCTTCTTATAGGATTTATGTTGACCAACTTGAATATTTTAGCTTAAATGGAAGAGAAGAGAATAAGAAAATATTTACAATAAACCTGTTAGGAAGCGGGCCAAGTCGTCCTTTCGTTGTTGCCAAGGAACACATGTACCAAGTATCATTACGATATCTGAATTTAACTCAAGTTAACGCTTGTACAGACAAACAGACAGACGAACTGACAGACAGACGGAAGAACATTCACTAGGATTTTAACTCGTCTTGACATCATCATGCCTTTATATACACATACATATAGGGTGTGTCATTTTCTGAGGCAACCTTTTCCATTAGAAAATTTGACAGATCTCAAAGAGAAAGATGTGTATGCTTTGACATTTCATCATGAATAGTCTAACCAGCAAAGATTACCAAAATCATGTTCGGTATCATTGAAATGTGGCGCTTTACACAAATTTCTGTTTTCCATATAATCGACCATGGAAACAAAAAAATGTGGTTACTTTAGACATTAAAAACCACACGAATGCGTACAGGCTACAGAAGAATATTGCGTCTGTTTAAACTACATTGGCTGAAGACCGTGAAAATTCGTCGCCGTTCGGCAATTCTCGTTAAACCACATGGAAGATTTTTCAAAGATCTTTAATCGATAAAATACTTCTGCAAGAACTGAAGCCAAACGATCTGCCACAACGTCGAATTTTCAGTGAAAAATGGGATTATTTTGGCAGAAAATCCGCTTTTTATCGACAAATTTTGTTCAGCGATGAGGCTATTTCTGTTGAATGGACCCGTAAGTTGGCCACCAAGATCATGCGATTTAACGCCTTTAGACTATTTTTTGTGGGGCTACGTCAAGTCTAAAGTCTACAGAAATAAGCCAGCAACTATTTTTTTGGAAGACAACATTTCCGAAGAAATTCGGGCTATTCCGGCCGAAATGCTCGAAAAAGTTGCCCAAAATTGGACTCTTCCGAATGGACCACCTAAGACGCAGCCGCGGTCAACATTTAAATGAAATTATCTTCAAAAAAGTAAATGTCAGAACCAATCTAACGTTTCAAATAAAGAACCGATGAGATTTTGCAAATTTTAGCTGTTTTTTTTTTTTAAAAAAGTTATCAAGTTTTAAAAATCATATGATATAACCTTATAAGTGTATTATTTTTAGGTGACGCAAACAACCAGCAACATGTTACAAGAGTATAAAAATATAGAAGGAATATATAATGAGGAGTAAAAAACAAGAAATATATGATCTTCTTCAGTTTTACACTGGTACAAAAAAGCACTCGGAAATTGTAAATAAATTTCTTGGGTAAATAATGTTTCAAAAAAAAAGTATTTTGCTAAGTTGGTAGGACTGCCCTTAATTACTATGCCAAATATGAGCGCGATCTGTGAAACAGTTTGATTACAGCAGCTGCTAAACCCATTAAACGCGAAAGCTAAATAGCAAAGATAGAGGAACCAAACTTTGTGTGGATACTACAACGGTTGATATGTACACAAAACTACAAACAAAAGGTTCACGCTTATCCGGGGGTTAATGACCCGGTGACATATATGTAACGCCTGCGGGTTTTGTTATATAATGCAATGTTTGATACTAATATGTATATAAACATTTCCATTGGATTTAATTTATCAATTTTATTATTTTAATTATAAAGTTTACAAAAAGAAAACGAAACGAGTACAGAACTATAAAAATTCATCAATTTTTGGTTGAGAAAGAAAACTCAAACTGGTCTAAAGTGAAAGTTGTAGAAACAATCCACACACAAACTTACGTCACACTTTACACATTGGGTGTTTATTGATCGCTGGCAGTTGTTTCCAGCACAGCGTCTCCTGGTAGGATTTCTAACTATGAAATGGCCAATTAGGTCATATCTAGCATCAAGCTCAATTTGCGAATCTGGACGTCTAAATCCCCATGGTCCTCGGACTTGTCCATAAGTACGACAAAAGTGATTAGAAATGGTTCTTCTAAACTGTAGCTGGGTTAGCCCGTGTCCGCCTTTTCTATGAAAGAGCCAAGCATTTTGAATGGAGACATCAACCAACCAGGTAAAAATTGAGAACCACCAATTCTTCCCTCTAGCTCCAATCCTGTAAGCGTTAACGTTTTGGTCCATACGGTCTGTTCCGCCCATATTCTTATTGTACATTACGATATCATTGGGGACTTGAACCTGAATTCGAGCATGTTCTGCCCTAGAGTATCTTCCAGCTATCCCTACCGGTTCCTTCCCAAATAAAGTTGATGTAACGGAAACTACTGCATTGTCTACCCATTTCGTGACTGTAATATCGCATTCAGAAATCCGGGTACTAGCCATATAACCATGTTCCTTTTTTTCAACTTATCCTTCAGTGGCAAAGGGCAAGAGATTGGTATTGAATTTTGCCGAATTGTTCCAGTTCCCTCATATCCCATTTTTTTAATCCAACCAAAACAGGTATTGAAGTGAAGAGATTATTGAAAAAGAATTGAAATGGAAGTGGCTTCCACGTTTCATCGAATTCATCGATCATTGAAAACAACGGAGCAGCGTTCTTTCCATAGTTTGCAGCGTACTCTTCGTTCGTCCTAGGGTTTTTTCCCTGATACATCTTGAAGTTTAGAAGATAACCGGAAGGCGTATTTAGACAGCACATTTTATAACCAAATCTCAACGGTTTGCCTCTAATAAATTGTTTACAACTGTGCCTGCCGTAGTATTCCCCCATTGATTCATCGTAGGACAAATTTCGCTCTGGATGAAAATTTTTAGCAAAATTCGCTTTCAAAGCATCAGTTAGGGGTCTCAATTTCCATATTTTATCCGATAAATCTGTCTTTCCGGGGTCAATAAAGTGTAGATTTCCAAAAATAGTTCGAAAACGATCACGCCTCATCGAGTCAATAATCACAAGATTTTGAATATTTTGTCAACGCTCCAATATGCTTCTTTGTTTGGAGAATAGGTATATCCACTTATTATCAGAATTCCTAAAAATACTTTCATTTCTAACTGTAATATTTGGGCTCCCATTATTTAAGAGCGAATATCTGTTTGACTCGTCACACAGCATTTGGAATAACTCATCGTCAAAAAACTTTTGGAATTGCCCATATGGCTCAGGTTGCTGCAGTCACTGTATTGGCCCTTAGGAAAATTGGAGATCTAGGTTCGATTTTATTATCGACCCACGTAAAGGATGGTTTTGCTCTCTTAGCCTTACTATGTGACTGACCTACAGTTATCTTACGACGACGAGAATTGGTTTGTTCCCTAGGCTTTTGAGTTGAACGCGATGTACTCGGCTTTTCGGATGCTTGCACAGAAGCAAATGATTCCTCCAAAAGGTTTACTTCTAACTCTGAGATAGATTGATTCAAGCAGTCTAAAATTTCAGCGTCCATATCAAAGTCGGGGTTCTCTTCAAAGTCGGTATTTTTTCTTGTAACAATTTCACAATCCTCGACAAGCTCTGTATGTGACAAGTTTTCCAAAGTACCGCCGTCTTCATCTGAAGAATCATCACCTAAAAGAGCAATAGCGTCAGGAGCCTCCATATATATAGCTTCCACTTCTTCTTCTTCATTATTTGTCAATTCGTCCAAAACTGCGCAAACTTCTTCAACAGTTAGTTTTGCCCGAATAACGGAAGAACACGCACATACACCCGCGGCCAAGCGTAACTTACCACTTGATTTTTTATACTCTCGCAACAATGTTGCTAAGGAGAGTATTATAGTTTTGTTCACATAACGGTTGTTTGTAAGTCCTAAAACTAAAAGAGTAAGATATAGGGTTATATATACCAAAGTAATCAGGGTGACGAGTAGAGTCGAAATCCGGATGTCTGTCTGTCCGTCCGTCCGTCCGTCCGTCCGTCCGTCTGTCCGTCTGTCCGTCTGTCCGTCCGTCCGTCCGTGCAAGCTGTAACTTGAGTAAAAATTGAGATATCATGATGAAACTTGGTATACGTATTCCTTGGCTTCATAAAAAGGTTAAGTTCGAAGATGGGCAAATTCGGCCTACTGCCACGCCCACAAAATGGCGGAAACCGAAAACCTATAAAGTGTCATAACTAAGCCATAAATAAAGATATTAAAGTGAAATTTGGCACAAAGGATCGCATTTGGACGTAATTGTTTTGGAAAAGTGGGCGTGGCCCCGCCCCCTACTAAGTTTTTTGTACATATCTCCGAAACTACTATAGCTATGTCAACCAAAGTCTACAGAGTCGTTTTCTTCAGGTATTTCTATATACAGTTCAAAATGGAAGAAATCGGATAATAACCACGCCCACCTCCCATACAAAGGTTATGTTGAAAAGCACTAAAAGTGCGTTAACCGACTAACAAAAAACGTCAGAAACACTAAATTTTGCGGAAGAATGGCAGAAGAAAGCTGCACCTGCTTTCTTAAAATTTAAAATGGTCGTGGCGCCGCCCACTTATGGACCAAGAACCATATCTCAGGAGCTACTAGACCGATTTCGATGAAATTCGGTATATAATATTTCCTTAACACCCTGATGACATGTACGAAATATGGGTGAAATCGGTTCACAACCACGCCTTCTTCCAATATAAAGCTATTTTGAATTCCATCTGATGCCTTCTCTGTATATTACGAGTATAAACATTAGAACCAATGATGATAGCGGAATAAAACTTTACAAAAATACGGTATTTGAAAAATATGTAAATAACGTATTATGAAATCTCGATTATCACTTTACCATGCGAGAGTATAAAATGTTCGGTGACACCCGAACATAGCCCTTCCGTACTTGTTTTCATTATTTTCAATTTTTTCGTTCTTTCGGTAACTTTTTTATGGATTTAATAGAATACAGGGAATATATCGATGGCTTGAATATATTTGGTTAACTGTTGACTTTAATCTGGCCCATTTGTAAAATTAAATTGAGACAACTTTTCTTATATGCACACAAGTCTTTGATTTCATTATTACTAATTCATGTAATAACTTAACAAAATTTTTTGTTTCAATTGAAAATGGAATTACAACATATTCGAAAAGAATAACGGGAAATCTAATATGGCGTCGGTCCACCTCACCCGATATTACGTCTTCAGTACGAGCAGGCATTAACGTATCAAAAAGTTTCCAAAACACTGCTTGAAATTTCGCTCCTCCCAAACACTTTCTAATATTTTTTTAGTTCTGGTTTACTTTTACTTTTGATCAAACAACTTATTTTTTTAATATTTTATATTTGTGTAAGTCAAAGATCACTTCATTGTTAACGGAAAATTTTATTACCGCAGCAAGTACCGTTGCAATGCCAGTGATAGAACACGTGTTCGCGAAAAATGTTGTTACGTTGGCCGCGGTAAATATGTATATTATATATAGTTATACAATTCATAAGGTGAACCCGCGAACGTGACATATATGTCACAGCTACACAAGACGAAAAAAAAACCTACAAATACAGTCATTTTCAATTTTTTTTTTATTAGCATGAAATTTCAAACACTATCAAAATATACAAAACACTTTTTTCACATAAATCGGTGAGACTTTATTAAAACTCCTACTTACCGACAACGTGTTCCCATTTCGACAGTTTTTTTATGTGTATGAAATCGGCTTCGTGTTCACTGCGCTACTAATTTTGCTACACTGAACGGAAAGGGCAAAATAGAGCGCACACTTTTTCTTTGATTTGTTCACTTAAATTCTAATTTATAATTTGGAACATTTAAAATTTCATTTCGAAAAAATCGTAGATTTATGTGAAAGATCGGAGCGTAACATATATGTAACACTAGCGTTTTGAGTTAAGTCGCAACAGTTCAGTAGTGCGTTGTGATTTTTACAATAGATAAAAATTTCGTGTGCGGAATACCCGAGCCTACAAGTACATAATACAAAGCCTTTAAAGACGGTCGAGAGATCGCTGATCGCTGCCACATTCGACCTCTTCAACTGATGAGAATATTTAAAAAGTTAACGATATCGTGCTTGGAAATCTTCAGGCAAGTGTTAGAGGGATGGCAAGAAACGCGTTCTTGCTCGGCTTGTGTCAATAAAACTGATTTTTTTTCTAAAAAGTACAATGGTGACCGAATTTAAAGCCAAAAATGCAATGAATGCCATCGAGCTGCCATCGTATTCACCAGATTTTGTTCCGTGAAATTTTTTCTTGTTCCCTAAATTTAAAAATGCGCTTATAAGAAATGTTTCGGGGAGTGTAGAAATCGTTGGCATAAGTGTATTACAACTAGTAGGGATTACTTTGAAGGCGGTAAAATAAATAATGATGAATAATATAATATTTTGCATTTTATTTACAATTTGCGGGTACTTTTTTGTTCTAATGTATTATCGATTTCTTATGGCACGTTTACTTACTGAAAATCTCCGTTTTTTTCGTTGCCAAGTAAACAAATGCGTAAAGTAAGTTAATAAAAACTAAAACCACACAGAGTTATTACGGATATTACATAGCAAAGAGTGCTCTGTCAGCCAAAAGTATTTTTTTTGCGGAAATGTCATCGCTTACGGTTCATGCATATTAACAAATACTCTTGTATCTACAAATACTAGCGAATATCGCTCATATGGAGATATCCTTTATCATATACTCGTTCTCAATTCAATTTACCCAACTTTTTATAACCGCTGGAGCAATTTAATTTTTTTTGTTTACAGAATTTGAATTACTTTTGCTACTCGCTGAAATATGTTGAGCTTGGTTGCACGGTATATACCATAATACTATTTTAAACAAATCAAAGATCACGTAAAGGTAAAGTTGCTCAACGTATGAGCATATAAAAAGTGTAGGCGTAAGGAAGAGTTAAACTCGGCCAGAATCGAATTTCATTTGTTTCTCACTAATCTTTCCACTAAGTAGCACTAACAGTGCTAAATTGATTAAAGTAAAAGTCTAAAACAAATTTTGACGCATTTTGAGAATGTCCTTTGGATGCCAGTAATATGTACATATTAATCGCATATATTTAAATAATATGTGGTTTTATATATATAATCATAACGATGACGAGACGTGGTGACTGTCTCTCCGTCCGTCTTTTTGGTTCATCTATACAAGCGATAACTTGTGTAATGATTTAGATAGCGCAATAAAACTTTGTATACAAATTACTTGATTCCATAAGAATGCTAGTATTACAGATGGTGGCCAATAATTATGATATGAGTAATGTTGAAAACTACTAAAAGTGCGATGACTATAAAAAAGCAGAAGGAAGCATTAAATTTCACAGCCAAGATGTCTTCATAGGAATTTATATAAAGGTTTGACAATGGCACCATCCATTTTTAGAAAAACTCCTATACTCAGGACCGGCTCTACCAATTTCAACTAAATTGGGTATGCCTTATGTTGCACTGTGAAAACATATGCAATCAGACTAAAACCATATCAACTTTCAATTTAACAAAAGTTTTAAGTTTGATATTTGTAATTTATTTTTATATCCTGAACAGGCTACCTGGAAGGAAGCGTCGGAGACCATATAAAGTATATATGTATATAAATGATCAGTATGTTGAACTGAGTCGATTTAACCATGACCGTCTATCTGTCTGTCCGTCCGTCCGTCTGTATATATACGAACTAGTCCCTCAGTTTTTAAGATATCGTTTTGCAAACGTCATTTTCTCTTCAAGAAGCTGCTCATTTGTCGGAACTGGCGATATCGGACCACTATAACATATAGCTGCCATACAAACTGAACGATCGGGATCAAGTTCTTGTATGGAAAACTTTCACATTTGACAAGATATTTTCACGAAATTTTGTATAGATTATTTTCTAAGATAAAAATGTAATATACGAAGAAATTGTTTAGAGCGGTTGACTATAGCATATACTTAGCTGCCATACAAACCGAACGATCGGAAAAAAGTTCTTGTATGGAAAACTTTTGCATTTAACTAATATACTAAAAGAAATGCACCTGTGAAGGGTATATAAGCTTCGGTGCAGCCGAAGTTAACGTTTTTTCTTGTTTTTTTTTTTTTATTTATGTCGTAATGCCAAAATATAGATAAAGTTGGTACAGACTCATATACTTAATATAAAAACTTAAAACTTCTGGTTGGCTTTATATCATATATATCGGTAAATTTGTAAGACAATACTGGGTGAAACATGGTTTAAGGCCAAAAATGTCTGTAGTCGATTCACAAATTATCGCTGCTCCCATATGCATATAGTATATTTCATAATTTTCGTTATTCTAGTAGTCTTTATGCCGAATATGTCGGTAAGTGTGTTGGTTATCATCATAAAATTGCATGGAAAGATGTTGTCAAGTATAATTGAGTAATGCACAAAGTTAATGTAATCAGTCCTTTTAGTGAGATACTAATTACCTATTTTCTTCTTCTTCTTTATTGGCGTAGACATCGTTTACGCGATTATAGTCGAGTTAACAACAGTGCGTCAGTCGTTTCTTCTTTTCGCTACGTGGCGCCAATTGGATATTCCAAGCGTAGCCAGGTCCTTCTCCACCTGGTCTTTCCAACTGAGTGGAAGTCTTCCTCTTCCTCTGATTCCCCCGGCGGGTACTGCATCGAATACTTTCGGAGCTGGAGTGTTTTCATCCATCCGGACAACATGACCCAGCCAGCTTAGCCGCTGTCTTTTAATTCGCTGAACTATGTCTATGTCGTCATAGTATATCTCATACAGCTCATCGTTATCATCATCGAATGCGATATTCGCCATGGCTAATGCGCAAAAGACCATAAATCTTTCGCAGAACTTTTCTCTTGAAAACCCGCAACGTCGACTCAGCAGTTGTTGTCATCGTCCAAGCCTATGCACCATATAGCAGGACGGGAATTATGAGTGACTAATAGAGTTTGGTTTTTGTTCGTCGAGAGAGGACTTTACTTCTCAATTGTCTACTCAGTCCAAAGTAGCACCTGTTGGCAAGAGTTATCCTGCGTTGAATTTCCAGGCTGACATTGCTGGTGGTGTTTACACTGGTTCCAAGATTACCTTTTTTCTACCTAACTTAAAACAGTTTACCTAGATCAAAATGTACCATATCTTAGTCAATCTAGACCTTGGATTGCCTTGATGATGATAGAGCTATCACCAGCCATGGTATTCTTATATTTAATTAATTAGATTGATTTTGATATAGAATTTCAGACTTGAAGCATCCAGATCTTTCAAAAGCTAGTTAATTTCTCAACTGAAGGTGAGAAAGGATATTGTTGAAACAAAGTCAAATGAACATTTAAGTTTTTCACAACACTTGACTTAGATAATCGCGCATTTACGTATCTTTAATAGTGTGAAACATTTTATTTATCCACAGCAATAGAAAAGCAAATTGTAATTTATATTAGATTTTTATAAAATGCAGTATCTCTTACGATTTTTAAAAAGATATAAACGATTTTAAAAATATTTTTTTTATTTTTCTCAATATGAAAACTTGGACGTTACTATTGCCTTTCCTATACAACATTTTGTTTTATTTACTGCTACACTCGCTCCTTCGACTCACAATGACAGCGGTGAGTATATTTGTAACGAACATTTCGCTACAATTCAATGCCATTGAAAAGTCTCAATAGTTGCGTGTGTGTCAGTAATTACAAACTTGTAGCATTTCATTTTCGACATCGACATGGCGTGTGCCTTTCACTGATCTTTTCAATAAGTGAGTCTGACAGCGATAAACTGAAATGAGAAAGGGGGAAAGAAAATTCTGAGTCTACGTACACTAAATGAAATTTTTTTCAAATTGGGCATTCCTCCGACATTTTTATGTTAGAGTGCGAAGGTAAGTGAAATTGGACTACTTCCCATATAATACAATTTTAAATTCAACTTGAAACTTCCACTTTCCAGTATACAAAGTAAGTATAAATTATTATATTTGAATAAAATTTTGCATGTGCTTTTGTGGTGTGGCGCCTAGGCTAAAAATTTCAAGAATCGAACCAAAACTCTTCAAGCCTCTGGGTACGAAAAACGGTCAATTGAGATATATAATTAAAATTCAGAGAGAATTTTTTCGTAATTGTAGTATGTCTGTGTGCAACAAATGGGATGAATTGAGTCAATACTTCCCTTAGTCCCCTTATACAAAATATAAAGATTATCGGGTAACTTTATGGTATGCCGTATAAGTCAGTGCAAACTCGACCTAGACCCCATAAAAGAAACGAGTCTTATGTACTTTGCTGGCTTTAATCCTTGCAAGTTGCAAGAGTATGAAATGGAAATTTTTACTCATGTCCTCCTTTTTAGTTTACAGTTGCTTCATAAGTCCACAACGTTGAGAATTTCCCTTATTGTATTCATTCGTGTGATTTGTCATAAGTACGCTATGGCCTATACTGGTTCATTTACAGCAACATATGTATAAACATCAGCACAGTTTGCGTCAGAATGCGTCAGCAATGCTTTTGGTCTGCTCCTGTATTTACATGAGTAAATGTGGCATAATATACTACTCGCAACAATGTTGCTTAGGGAGCATTAGTATTATAGTTTTGTTCACATAACGGTTGTTTGTAAGTCCTAAAACTAAAATTGTCACTGATATAGGGTTTATTGATCAAGGCGACGAGTAGAGTCGAAATGATTTGATATCATGATGAACTTGAGAGTACGCTCCATAAGAAGGTTAATTCGAAGATGGGCAAAATTTCGCCCACTGCCACGCCCACAAATGGTTATTAAATGAAATACAAAAGGATCGCATTAATAGGGGCATATTTGGACGTATTTCTTTGGACGTGGCCCCGCCCCCTATAGTTTTTACATATCTCGAAATAGCATGTCAAACTCTACAGAGTCGTTTTTTTCAGGCATTTCCATATACAGTTCAAAAATGGCAGAAATCGGATAATAACCACGCCCCCCCCATACAAAGGTTATGTTGAAAATCACTAAAAGTGCGTTAACCGACTAACAAAAAATGTCAGAAACACTAAATTTTAGGGAAGAAATGGCAGAAGGTGGCCTCGCCCACTTATGAACCCAAAACCATATATCAGGATCTACTAGACCGATTTCAATGAAATTCGGCATATAATATTTTCTTAACAACCTGATGACATGTACGAAATATAGGTGAAATCGGTTCACAACCACGCCTTCTTCCAATATAACGCTATTTTGAATTCCATCTGATGCCTTCTCTGTATAATATTCAAGTATACATTAGGAACCAATGATGATAGCGGAATAAAACTTTACACAAATACGGTATTTGAAAAATATGTAAATGACCTATAATGAAATCTGGGTTATCACTTTATCATGCGAGAGTAATGTTCGGTGACACCCGAACTTAGCCCTTCCTTACTTGTTTTCAACCAAAGTTTATGCTAATAATATTTCACAGTGATTTGTTGTGGTTATTTAAGTAGCTGACTTTATAAATAGCAGTGGTTTAGAAGGCGATTTTGATTAATGCATAAAAGTTTTAAACTACAATATTGAATAGTGAAGCAAGTGTATTGTCTATGCATGTAATAAATGAAAGCAGATCATCAAGGAAACGCTTGCTCATTTATCAATTGTCTCCGAACATTTTGTAGTTGAGTGTTAAATTAGGTCTGTCAAAAATGTTGAAATTTACCTTTGCTAATCAAAAGAATGGTTGATTAATGGTACCAATACACTTTGGAAATGAGTTTTAGTCATTTAATTGGTATTATAATTCGTAAGGTTCAGTACTTGTGGCTGTGGACAGACATCCTGTTGGTAATGACAGCTGGTCAATGAAGTAGATTATCTAAATAAATTTTCTATATAAAATACTTTCCATAAATTTCTCGCTGAAGTCGCACTATTTCGTGCCTGCAAATATTTTTACAGAACATAAATATTCTGTCAACCCACAATACTTACTTTAACATAATTCAGTAATACTTATAAGTATATTGGTGGCGTTGAATCACCCACGAGTATAAAATCTTTAGATATAAAGTAAATTGCCTATGTTCGTACACAATCTGATATCTGCTATATTGGTAGTTTAGAGAGCATTGCATAAAATAATCCTTTTCCTGTCATATCGCATACAGCCGATATTAAATGCAGTTTCTACTCTCTATAAAATACGGTAATTCCATTGCGTATTACAGAAGATTGATGAATAATTCGTGATTATAACTCTCAGCACTCCACTAAGTTGTTCTATGCATTGACATATACTAGAAGCCCACTTGCACACCTGGCATTCACTGCAAATGTTCTATTGAACTTTGTAGCAGATTTTTACATACTGTCACAAAACTACTCGAACGTATAGTATGTTCCTCTCACTCATATGCAATATATTCTCCATTTATCCTTGCTACATAGACTCTGATGGAAGCATATTGTAACTGTTTTCCTGATAAATCGTCTGCCTTTTCCCCCAATTTTGAGGGCGATCACTGGATTGTTTAATAGAAGTCTCAACTTAATGGCTATACACTTATCTTTATTTCTAATTCCAACAACTTAATGCTTTACTCCTCATTATCTTAGCATACAACTTCTTAATAATATCGTAATTATTCTTTACACTGCAATACTCTAATAAGAACTAGAGTGTTTGTTACACAATCCGGCAGCCCTTTTATACTAGAACGTTAACTAAAAAACGCCACTTGAACATTCTAGCAACTACGAATATCGCTGTCTAGATAGTTCTGGCACTTTATTGTCGATTATATTTTGTACCGGTGTTCGTCACAAAATTATTTGAAATATACTGAGGTGTATACGTATTTGCATAAAATTGCCTTGCTGACATACTGAGTCCTCATAATTATGACTTTCATATGTAGCAATGTGACTGCTTTGTAAACAAATTTTCTTTAATACTAACCGTCTTCCAATATGTAACACGACTGCGTCTTTAACCCTCATATATGTATGTACATTTTGTAGTTTGGTTGAATGTGTCTGTCGGTTTTAAAGGCTATAAATTGTGCCTGAATAAAGTGTTTAGTTCAAAAATATTTGTTGGAAGAAAATATGTATGTACTTTGTAAATACTATTAATGGTATTTCTTTTGGTGGTTCCGGATATTGTGAAATCAGAGATGTTAATTTCATTTTATTGGGTAGTCGAAAAAGTCTTTTCGTATTTTGTCAATAGATGTCGTTGCAGTCGTATATCTCCAGTGCTATCGATTACATTGTGTCATACCATATACAAGAAGTATTGGAAAGATGAAATTTTAAGGTTCATTTAAAAAAAATTAAATTCCGGGAGATTGAAAAAAAGTCACAGATTTTCAAAAATTATTGAAAATAATTCACTACTACAATATCTATTACATATTTTCTTTAAAATCCAACTTTAAACTTAAATTATTTTTAATATCCAGAATATTAAATTTAAACTTTCTTTAAATATTCAAATTCAAGGAATACTTTTGAGTTTTGTAGTTTCATATTTATCTACAAGCTATATACAGCTGTTGACTGCTAATTAGAAACGCTCCCTTTTTATAAGGTGCTGATAAGTATAATGATAAAATATTTTGATATCCCGTTATTTATATTCCAAAAAACCTTGCATTGTTTGTGTTACTCTATATAATACGAAATTCACTCAGTTTTGTAGCTGTGCAGTTGAAAATCTGCTAATTTTTTCCCAAATAGTAAATGGGTTACGATGTAGAATATGAATTAAGTGCGACAGTTGTTTAAAGAATTAAAATTATTCAAGATGTTAATTTTTATTAATAATATTATTGATTTCTGGTAAGAGTGTGTTTGAAAGTAGCGGTTTAAAATATATTAAAATGTATTACTCAAGTTTTTTAATGAGGAAAAGCTGCAGCTGTACACCTACGCTTCGCAGCTACATTTTTGACCTTCGTCGGTCTGGAAAGATATCCAAAGAAATTTCGAATAAGATTAAATGCTCAAAAAAATTGCTTTGAATGTCCTTAAACATATGCAGAATTTTAAAACCATTTTCAATATTGCACGCAAAGAAAACACCCAAAAAACTTCAACGGAAATATACCGCAGAATTACTACTATCTCCCGAGGAGACCCAAAAAAAGAGTTCCACTGACATTCTACAAGAAATTCAAGAATGTAATGTCCAAATATTCAAAGAAAAACAATTTTGCGATGTTTGGTCCTATCTGGACTTTATGGCAGGACAACCACTTCTGACTAAAATTCGTAGAAACGATGCGTAAACTTTGCCAACTCTTATTTATCTTAGACAAAACGGAACGATGTAACCAATATAAATCGCTTAGGTCCTGATAGTCGAAGGTACATATGTTCGCGATCCAATAATTCAAGAAGTTGATCCTTACTATGTTCCACTCGTAGTTGAGGGTTGAGCAAAATTTTTTGTATCTCTTATTTGTAGTTGGTTTATATAGATATTGAGATGCGAAAGGCCTTAAGGAACAAATTGTCGCTGATGAAATAAATTTATGAGGTAGAATAAATAATCTTCTTTGTGTTGAAACTGTTTTTATTATAAACTATAATTTTTTTTATTATTAATAAAGTATAATAAGATTGGCCTTGAGGGGTTAGGTGGGCTTCAGAGGTACAAAAAAGAGGTACGTTTACGGTTTTTTTAATACATTATAAACAATCATATATTTGAAAATATAATTTGGCATGTCAAAGATACATAGTCTTTGAACAATGTCTCCTGAAATTTTGATATACAAATGTTGAAAATTCAGTCGTGGAGACCCCATCTCCCTGGGTGTCTAACAAAAAGTGTTCTCGCCGTGGACAGCATAACTAATTATTGGTTCATTTAAAATTAAAAAACCAAAAATTTTCCGTTAGTAAATATATAAGTCACATGTTTGAACGAAGGAAAACAGAAAAATTAAAATTTTCAAATTTTCTCAGACTTTGAATAAAAAATCGCATTTTGTGGTAAAATTTTCCTCATTTATTGGCTTAAAAAAATAAGTTGTAATGATAAAAAACAAAAATCCTTCGTTCAATAACTAGATAATGCTATTTTAAAGATGTGTACATAATTCAAACTAAATCGGTACATAATTTTTCAAGAAATCGTGTCCACCAACTTCAAAAATGGAGTTTTGAGAAAAACACATTTAAGTTGTTGCGCTACAATGACGTGACATGATGGGCAGAACTACCGAAGGGAATTTTTCTGGGATCGATTTAAAATGTGGGAGAATATTTTAAACATATTCCACTATTTAATGAGACAAAAACCAAAATTCGATTTTGTTCAAATTTTCAAACCCACCTAATCCCTTAAAAAATTAACATTTGTATGCGCGATATTATTTTTAGAGCTACTTACAACTTAGTATTTTATGATAACTGACTAAACCATCACAATGTATTCAATTGGTTTCAGAATTACACTACTGTTTTTGAAAACTTTGAAAATAATAATAAAGTAGTTCTTCTTTATTATGTCAATTTAGCCGCCACAAACACAAGTATTGCATGTGTTTTTTTCACCATATTTATTGATTAAATCTTCAATTAAACTTTTACATTCAGCAGAATTGTTCTATAATCGCTCTCAGCACAACGTGCATAGTTTTCTTTTTTATATTGTACGTCTTTATGCGTTTGCTCCTTTTATAATAATTGTCATAAACCGCAACACACATTAACGCCATCAAAGAAAAGCAGTGATTAAACTATGCAATTACGAATATTATGGAGTATAACAGCCGGCAATCCTGAGCCATTTAGTCAATATCTGGCAGTAACCGAGATACAGTTCCATTGTTATGCAGTTAAAAAAAATTTAAAGGACTATGGTTAATTCGAGTGGAAGGCAATAGTTTATAACCTTAAAGGTGCAAAGTTTCAACATTCAACATATTTATTATTATTAACTTATATTACATATCAATGACTCACAAAGTGCTGAGCTTAGGCCACCAAGGGTTACAGCTTGGCGAACTGTTGACGGCCTAAGTTCTTAGGTTAGCTGCGAATACCCAATAAGCAGTCCCTGACCAAGAGCGACAGGAGAGGAGGGTTCGGCTTAAAAGACCTGAAGCATCCTACGAATCTCCGGTGACGAGGTGAATAGATGCCGCCTCAAAATAAGCATCCACAACCCCATAGAGGGTGGCCTCGAAGGATCACCTACCCACGAGAGGGAGGCAACATAGCGACGAGGGACGCTACAACGGAAATCGCAAAGAAAGGAAATCCCCAACTGTAAATGCTCGGCCGGAGAAACAGATGGCAGATAGCAAACCTGAGAAACACAGGTTAGCTGTAAATAACAAATACAGCCCCCGACTAAAGAGCACAGCACAGACGACAACGCAAGAAATCACGCAACGAAGTAGGACCACGATTTTGACACACGATTTGGAAACGTTTGAACTTGGGCTGATGGCTGCGGCATTCTGTTACCTCAGTATGCAAGAGTGACATCTTGCAGAAATGGCTTTCAGGGTAATGTCACAGGCGCCTCCGTCCCGTTAAAACTTTGGCAGGGCTTCAAGTACGTTCGATGCTACGTCGCCATTAGGTTGGCGGTACAGGCTCAATTGATTTCAATCCTGACTAGTGCTATGGTCCTGGCTCTGAACACGAATTCCCATAAGGTCTCGTGTCAACCCCCGTGTGGCCTCCCTGCAATGCAAAGATAACCACAGGGACTGAAAATGCAACTGTACAACCGAGCAAAGATAGCGGCTTGAAGCGGGGACCAACATGAATAAAGAAAACAACGAAAACAATACACCAGAACCAAAACAAAAAGGACGAATGGACGACGAATTAAATGCCTTCAGAAGACAAAGCAAAATTTTGCGTTCGCCGCCACAAATGGGAAATGAGAGGGCAATCCAAACGGTTTGCATAGAGGAAACCGCCTCATCTATGCCTGAATCGGCGGAAGCAAGCACGGAAACAAGTAATAGGACTCCGGCTATCGACCGAGGCCTACGAAATGGATACAACTCTCCAAGGCAAGAATTCATTAAGAAGATGAGAGCAGAAGAGGATGAAGCCCTTTTAAAGTGCTGCGTTACCCTGAAAAAGATGAAGTTGGCAATGCTGAGCCAGAAGAATATAATAATATACTTAAGTTCCGATGTAAAAAATGGGATATCCGAGCTAGACGAACTCTTCGACATTATCGGTAGCCTGCGCCGAAACTGGATGGAGGCAGAAAAGGATACGAGACGCACGACCACAACTAGGTCCTTAGATGCATGCAACGAACACGACGATGTTTCAACGCCAGTAACAGCTCTTCTTAAACGAACGGCACCAAGTCCAATGGAACAGGAGTCAGAGAAAATGGGGCGAGGACCCGGAAATACTGTGTGGCACGTAGTAAGAGGAAAAAAGATACAGCAAGCAAAACGACATCAAAACGAAGAGCAAACTCAAGGACAAACAGATGACAAGCTCCAGAAGCAAAAAACGGCACCCAGAACCAGAGTTCGACCAGAAGCAGTGCTAATCAAACCTTCAGAAGGCCGCAGCTATGGAGGTGCTTCAAAACATACGGCAACACGTCATGACAGACCAAGACAAAGTGGAAGTCCGGGCAATACGGAAAACAAAATCAGGTGCCCTGCTCGTAGAACTGAAGAAAGGAGGGAAACCGAAACCAGGGCTCCGAAACGCTCTCACAAGCAACCTACGTGGTATAGCTTCTGTAAGCGAGCTAAAACAGAAAGCCAGAATTGAGATCCGAGACCTCGACTCCTTATCCACCGCAGCAGAAATCACGACCTCCGTAAGACGTTTGCTAGAGGAAGCAGATGAAGAAATCACAGTGAGGACCAGCGCTCCAAATACTCGCGAACAAATACGCGCATATGTGACGTTGACAGCCGATAGCGCAAACAGGGTACTAAAAGAAGGACACATAAAAATAGGATGGATCAGCTGCAGGATGAATCTTATGAAGGAAGTTAAAAAATGCTACAGATGCTTTGGCTTCGGCCATTTACAATGGGAATGCAAAGGCCCCGACAGAAAAGGCCAAGGATTATGTATAAGATGTGGGAAAACCGGGCACAAGCTGAAAGACTGCAAAAACATGCCGTGCTGTTGCCTCTGTGTAGAACAGAATTATACCCAAACAGATCACATCCCAGGGTCTCGGTCGTGTGAGTCGTATAGGGAAAAAACAAGAACATGAAGATCTTACAGTGTAACATGCACAGAAGCAAAACAGCTGACCACCTCCTGCCGCAGCTCTTGCTGGAACTCGGAACCGAGGTAGCAATCATTAGCGAGCAATGCGAAATAGCGCAAGATGGAACATGGCTAGAAGACACCACAGCAACAGCGGCAATATGGCTAACGGAAAGGAGTAGTTTCAAAAAAACAAACAGCGGGAGAGGAAATGGGTTTGTCTGGATAAAACAGAATTCCAAGCAAAGCTCGATGCTATAGAGGATGCTGCACGACAAAGAAACCGTCACTTAATCATAGCCGGAGACTTCAACGCCAAGGCCATGGAATGGGGCACACCGACTACAAACTCAAGGGGCCGGAAAATTCTCGACATATCGGCTAGATTAGGCCTTATCGTCGCCAATAGAGGATCCCAAACCACATTCAGAAGACCAGGATGCAACGACACAACCCCTGATATCACGCTGGTGTCCGAAGGATTCGCAAACCAGCTGCGGGAGTGGAAAGTTTTGGAAGACTATACTGGTAGCGACCACCAGTACATATCCTACCTCATAGGTCCAGAAAAAAACACAGCAACGACGAAAAGAAGAGGAA
The DNA here is from genome assembly GCF_024586455.1 of Bactrocera neohumeralis. NCBI lineage: Eukaryota > Metazoa > Arthropoda > Insecta > Diptera > Tephritidae > Bactrocera > Bactrocera neohumeralis. Next base: position 41,451,229 of record NC_065919.1, read on the forward strand.
CACGTAAATGGAACGCTTCCAAGCTAGACTCAGGAAAGCTCCTTGCGGCCATAGATGAAAACCCACCAAAATACCACGCAAGTAGCACAGCCAGGTTGATTGTCCAAGCAACTCTGAGCACCATTACTGAGGCATGTAAAGTAGCAATGCCCAAAATAAAAGGCGGACATCCAAAGAAAGCAGTTTACTGGTGGACCGACGAAATCCGAAATCTTAGACAAACTTGTCTGTGCAAAAGACGACGATACACAAGAGCTAGAAGAAGAGGAAGAAACGGAATAGAAGAGCATAGGGAATATAAAGCTGCGAAAACTGAGCTGAAAGACGCAATAACAAAGGCAAAGAAAGATAAATGGGAAGAGAGATGAGCACATCGTAAACACTCTGTTCCCAACCCATGACCTGGGAAGAGACCCACCAGAACATACACAAGAAAGCTCATGTCCGCCTTTCACCTTGGAGGAAATGAACACGGCAGCAAACACTTTAAAGACCAGAAAAGCCCCTGGGCCTGATGGGATACCAGCGGAAGTGTTAAAGCTAATCGCTATGGAACGACCGCACTTACTGCTATCCATGTATAATGCATGTTTGAACGAGGGTATTTTCCCAGAAATATGGAAGAGGCAGCATCTGACCCTAATAAGCAAAGGCAAAGGAGACCCAGGAACACCATCAGCATACCGACCTTTATGCATGCTAGATACAGCAGGAAAGCTATTAGAAAGACTGTTGAAACCCCGCATTATAGCCGCCAAAAACGATGCTGGAGGCCTATCAGAGCGACAACATGGCTTCAAACCAGGCAGGTCCACCATCGGAGCTGTGGAAGACGTCGTGCGCAGCGTGGAGGAAGCTCATCGAAAGAACAACTTCTCGAGGCCAATAGTCCTCCTCGCAACAATCGACATACGAAATGCTTTCAATAGCGCAAAATGGGAAAATATGATCGACGCACTAGAAAGTCGCTTCAAAACGCCCCTCTACTTAATGAAAATGGTACGAAGCTATCTTAAAGACAGGAAACTGCTATACGATACGAGTGATGGCCCACAAAGTAAGGAAATAACCTCTGGAGCAGCGCAGGGATCAATACTTGGACCAGATCTATGGAATGCCAGCTACGATGGAATCTTAAACGTTGAAATGCCTGACGATTGCTACCTCGTTGGCTACGCAGACGATATCGCCGCCGTCATAACCGCGCGTAATACCGACATGGCCAGGCGTCGACTGACACAAGTTATGATACGAACACAGACATGGTTGGACTCACACGGCCTCAGCCAGCTGCTGAAAAAACAGAACTGATCCTGCTCACTAGGAAACATATCCCGCTGGAGGTTAACATGCAAGTTCATTCAGAAACTATTAAAACGACGAAAACCCTAAAATACCTTGGAATAAGAATGGACAACAAATTGACGTACTTAGCTCAAATCCAACATGCTGCAAAAAAGCCAGCAAATATAACCATGGCGCTATCAAGACTCATGGCAAACATCGGAGGCCCACTTGCAAGTAGAAGGAAATTGCTTATGGACACAACACAGTCAGTGCTACTATACGGTAGCGAAATATGGGCCGATACATTAAATGTAGATCATAGACGAAAAGTGCTTGCTAAAGTGCAGAGAACAGCAGCCTTGAGAGTCGCCTCGGCGTACCGCACTGTATCCGAATCCGCAGTGCTAGTGATAAGCGGCGTCATCCCAATAGACCTTCTCGCAAAGGAGAGAAGACAACTCTGGCTTTGGAAGGAATATAAATACACATGGCCACAAGACAACAGGCGAGGAAGCAAACTCTCGAACTCTGGCAAGATCGGTGGACAAGGGAGAGCAAAGGAAGATGGACCGCAAAACTGATTAAAGAAATAGAGAAGTGGCACAGTAGAAAACACGGCGAGGTAAATTACTATATAACAGAGATGCTGTCCGGTCACGGGTATTTTCGAAAATACCTATACAACGTGGGAAAAGCAGAAAGCCCAGCATGTATTTACGGAGACGAACCACTAGACGATGCAAACCATACCATTTTCAAGTGCCAGCGGTGGAAAGAAGCACGGAGGACTGTACAAAACAAACTCGGAGAACTAAGTGCGGAAAATCTCTTAGAAAAAATGATATCTAGCAGCGAAAACTGGAAAATAATCGCCTCGTACGTGGAACATTTTCTACGCAGTAAGAAAAGAGACATGGACGCAGATTCCCAATAGAAGACGAGCCAAATAGCTTGATGCTGGCTACAAAATCGTAGGCATCCCTGGACGCAGGGAGAGTAGAAATAGACCTGTAATGGGTCCATCTTGGAAACCTTGCCCTGAAGTAATGCGAAAGCGGTCCCGGGGTAGGGGAAAACATTCCATGATAGAAGGGGGGAGTGTTTTAGTGGGTACACCACTCACGTAGGATGACGATCCCTATATGGTGCGAAGGCATTTTAAACCCTCCTTACGGCCTAAAAAAAAAAAAAAAAAAACAAAAAACTCACAAAGTATAAACAAAAAAAACGTTTACTTCGGTTGTTGAAGCTAATATACCCTTCACAGGTGCATTTCTTTTAGTAACTATGTGTTCAGTTTGTATGGAAGCTATATGCTATAGTAATCTGATCCGACCAATTTCTTCGGAGATCACATTGTTGCCTTAGAAAATAATCTGTACCAAATTTGGTGAAGATACATTGTCAAATGTGAAAGTTTTCCATACAAGAACTTGATTCCGAACGTTCAGTTTATATGGCAGCTATATGTTATAGTGGTCCGATATCGGCCGTTCCGACAAATGAGCAGCTTCTTGAAGAGAAAATAACGTTTGCAAAATTTCAAAAGGATATCTTAAAAACTGAGGGACTAGTTCGTATATATACAGACGGACGGACGGACGGACGGATCATTTATATATATACTTTATAGGGTCTCCGACGCTTCTTTCTGGGTGTTACAAACATCGTGACAAACTTAATATACCCTGTTCAGGGTATAAGAATGGGGGTCATTCCATCCAAAAATGAGCGAAATTATAAAAACGGCAATGGGAAGGATAAAATTCAATATGAGAAGCGAAAAGCAATAAACAAAGCATTTTCAATAATTTGCTTTTTTACAATTGATTTAATAAATAACCACGAGGGTTATTCGGAGAAAAAAGTATATCAGTATTTATAAATTAAAGTAAAATTGCTTTTAAAGATAAGGTAGTGTTTGTAACTTCTATGAACTCTACCATAAATTGCTTATAAATAACCACCTTTTTAACTTGAGCTTACCTTATCTTGCACATTGCCTCTTTGATTGATAGATGTGCATGTATGTAGGTATATACACACATATGTTACATTTTGGTAGGCACATACCATATTCCCGTTTCGGTTTACTGATGTCCCTCTAATCAAAATTAATGTGAAATTCGATTGATTGATTTCTTTACGGATTATCACTGCTGTACATTACGTACGTGTTTGATGATTTCAATAAGAGATTTTGGCAGCTTTTAAAAAGAAGAATGGCGATAAACATAATATTCTACTTTGCAGCCCAAAATTTCTGTGGTGAGATTGTATCGGCACAATTTATATAAAATGTGCTTTGTGTTTGTGTTCTGGAAAAAAAGCATTAACAACAACAAAATAAGTATATTTGATATAGTACAATACAAATGAGAAAACAAAATTCCTACGAATTTATCGAACAAAAATAATAAGGTCATAAAAAATTAGGTATTTTATAAACAAATAATAAATATAAAAGTTGCAAAAATTATGTTTTACGACAAAGTTTTTAATAACTATAAAAAAATCATATTACATTTATTTTTTGTAGATCTTTAAATTCCCTACAAGAACAAGTTTTAGTTTTTATTATACAGTTATTTATTTAAATGCGTTAAATATTTACCAAAATCAAATACAAAATTTACTCAAATTTTCTGCACATCACTTTTGACAATGTTTTCAGGGTATTTGGCAAATTTGGAGTATGGTGAAGTGGAAACATCCAGGCACATCCTCCTCCATTGTCCAACCTTTCCCAGACTGGCACTGAAATATCTTGGTAATCTTACTATCGGCGAACCAGACGAAATATCCGAAACTTATATTCGCCAAATTCAAAGCACTTTGTCCATCTGTAAGGATCTAATGATACTGTGTATGATATAGGAGTTTACAGGTACCAAAACAGACCGGCGCTTTAAGCTGTCCAAGTGAGATATTTCTTAGGGCCGAACTTTTAACGTAACATATCCTATCGTAGCAAAAAAATTAAAAATTTGTTTGTCCAAACCTAATGACCATGACAAAGACGGTAATGTAAAATATACTTCTAAATAAGATATACCGTTGGCTCTTCTTGGGTTTCTTTAAGAAGTAAAGGCTTTTGCTAAACCTTATCAGATTAAACCCCACACTACAAATATTTGGTCAAAGCGAGAAGATTTTCTGTGCAAGAATCACTTAAATCTGAAAACATAAATGTCAGTTTCATATATAATTCACTACATATTTTCGAACTAATATTCAAAACCTGTCAAATATTATTTCAAAATTTTCGTGATATAAATATAAAGCAAGTCCCAAAGTCAAATATTTCTAAGCATTCTCGAATGATTTTTCTCACAAGTAACATAATAAGGTATTTATTTTATTATCTTTAGAGATTTATTGAGCTCGTTGTGAAGATAAGAAGCTGACTTGTGGTCGTTCTTGCCTACGTCTCATCCCACATATACATATAAATGTGAGCTTAAAAGCATTCCCTAATTTACTTATTTCATGTTTATGGTATGTATGGTCTCATGGTGACAAAATACTTTCTTACTTCTTTTTCGTTAAATTATCACATTGTTGAACTGTCCTCTAGTTCTCATTCAATTAAAATAATATTAATTTTTAAGCATTCATCGGCACGTGCACATATTCGTATATATAAACGTGCGGCATGTACTTAAGCTTTCGTATTCAGCAAACAGACCGTTTTCAACGTTTATTGGCTTTGTCACACAGTAAACGCACTAATTCATTGTCAAAATCATCCGGTTGTTTCCATATCTGCTTATTAGCAAAAGGATGAAAGTAGTAGGTAGGTAGCATAAATAATAAACTTGAGCAAGAGCAGTATAAAATATACTATCTAGATATTAAAGGAAACCCAGTTTACCTCACCATTTACCGTAATAATATTTCTTCATAGCACCTTTCACATCATTTTACACCTTCAATTCTACCATAAATGAATATGTTAAATTGCACATGGCGAAGTGGCAATAGTACGTGTGACATTACAACAAGTAGACACGTCGAGTGTAAATTTAGTATTATGAAATGCTCATTCCATTAACTTGCCAAATCTTAGTACATACATTCTGTCAGCAGAATATATCACGCTCACTTTTGCTGCCACAAGTAAAGGAAAATGAATTCTGTGCTAAGCAGCATATGTGGTATTTTTACCGTTATAAGAGCGGTGATATAATAATGAATTTTAGAAGTATTCCTTGAGCAAGTTTCTCTATAACTTGCACTATGGTAAGGCAACCAAAGTTATTTATAGTCTTATTAGATGTAAGTCTAGAATTTTTCGATCTCGCCACACAAAAAAATTATAGTTTGGTAGGTTTGGTCTCTTTCCACAGAGTAAGGGAAGTATCAAAAATATATGTTACTGAGCGAATCACAATAAAATAGTGCAATGAATAAAATAAGATGGTCTTTCCAACGGAGAAGTCTTCTCTCCCATTAAATAATTTACAAATAGGTTAAAGCTATACTTTTCCTTAGGTACATACCACTATTTAATCAAGGAAAGCGTAGTTATTCAATAACAGAAGTCTTGCTTAATCGCTTGGCGACTAACGTAAACAGAAACATATATTAAGACAAATCTTCTTCCTTACTGGCGTAGAAACTGCATACGCGGTTATAGCCGAGTTAACAACAACGCGCCAGTCGTTTCTTCTTTTCGCAAGGTGGAGATTCCAAGCGAAGCCAGGTCCTTCTCCACTTGGTCTTTTCAACGGATTGGAAGTCTTCCTCTTTTTCTGCTTACCCGGCGGGTACTGCGTCGAATACTTCCAAAGCAGAGTGTTTTCGTCCATTCGGACAACATGACCGTAGCCGCTGGCTTTTAATTCGCTGAACTATGTGAATGTCGTCGTATATCTCATACAGCTCATCGTTCCATCGAATGCGATATTCGCCATGGCCAACGAGCAAAGGACCATAATTCTTTCGCAGAATCTTTGTCTCGAAAACTCATCAGATGTTCTCATTGTCCATGCCTCTGCACCATATAGAGTGACTTATAGAGTTTTATTTTTGTTCGACGCCAATTTACACAGCCGTATTAGTTTTGCGTGCATACTAAATTCAGGCATCGCGGCATAAAGGCAGCTTTTCGTGCTGTCAAAGGCAGTTTTGAAATCGACGACGAGATGGTGTGTGCCGATTCTCTTTTCACGGGTCTTTTCCAAGATTTGGTATATGGTGAATATCTGATCAATTGTTGATTTGCTAGGCCAAAAGCCACATTAATAAGGACCAATCAGTTTGTTGACGGTGGGCTTTAATCTTTCACACAATATGATCGATAGAAGCTTACATCCGATGTTGAGTAGGGTGATCCCAGGGTAGTTGGCGCAAATTGTAGGGTCACGCTCACTGTCCATGTTTTACACCTGCTTCTATAAAGCTATTCCCTTCCATCTTATGTTTGAAATTTTCTACATGTGGCATGAATGGCATGACAAGTTGATGTTTTGATATCCGTCTATTCGCCCATCTTATCGTCCGACCATCCATCTGTTTCTGCAAGCACTGACTTGAGTAAAAATTGTTATATTTTGGTGATATTAGACACAGGTGTTCCCTGCACCCTAAAAAAGTTGATATTGCTGTTGGGCAAAATTTTATGATTGTCACGCCCACAAAATATCGTTAGTAAATACTGCGACTGTGAAATAAATTAATGTATATATCAGAAGCATTAAATTTCATAGCCAGGATGGTTCATCAGAGTTGCATAGGAACCCTTGAAAAAATTTAGCTGAAATAATTTAACAAAATTATATATTCCAAACAGCTAAACATTGTTGCATGTCCAACGAAGGCTAAGTTTGTTTGTAACCGAACATTTTATACTATCGCAATTTTCAAAGATTATGGGATATGCTTTCAGCTGCAACAAAACTTCATATGTGTATTAAAAAATGTTTACTAAGTATTCAACATTCACTCTTTGACGAAACTGTAAATGAATTGCTTGTACGATCATATTTACTATCTCATTAATTTATGCATATTATAGGACCTAGACTTATGTAGTTTTTTTACACATTTTACATGTAAAAGAAATGAAATGGGCTGAATTAATATAATAATTGTGTTAATGAGGAGAACGTTAATCAGAAGATGAGAAGTTTGAAATTTCTATATTAGGTATATTGGGGAAGTATAATTCCGATTTTACACCTTTTTGACATTGGGTGTATAGTTATCGCAAAAAGTTCTATTCGAACTGCAATAACAATTCTTACAACCTGAACGATATTTTCAGTAAAAAGTCTGCCAAAAGCTAAAAGCCGTGTCTGGAGACTCAAAATGTAATGGTCCAAGTTGATACATTGTTAAATGTGAAACAAACTACCTTGAAGGCACTATTTGTGCCAAGTTTTATTTTGATGCCGTCATTGGGAGTATCTTTATATACTGTAAAGTGAAATTTAAAATTATGAATAAGTGAAGGTGGCGTGGTTAAAGTCCAATTTCTCCCATCATGAAAATGTAATGTAGGATGTAGAGTTTTACTATGATTTTGTTTTTAATAATGTTTTGAACACATTCTCCAACTTTCAGCTTATTGTAAAATTATGTAGCCTCCTTCTGAGCTTATTGGAACGTGAAAAAGTCGACTTTTTTCACTCCCAAGGACTATCCAATCAAAACATCGCCAAACAGATGAAACGCAACTCCAGAACCGTTGATAGGTACTTAAGGGATCCAGAGGAATATGGAAAAATTTTTAAAGGAAAGAAAAAAGCCCTATCTGAACAATCAGTACGCAAAATTGTTAGAATTACTTCAAATTCGACTAAGTCTGCAGCTAAGATTAAGGAATTAGCCGGAGTAAAAGCAAGCTTTTCAACTGTTCAGCATACAATCAGAAATGCAAAACACCTAAAGCGTTTAAAAATCAAGAAAAACTCCCTCTGGATGAACTACGCAAAGAAAAACGCCTTCGATTCGCGAAAGAATACATGACGTGGACTGTTCAATCTGGCACTCGACTTAATGATTGACGTTCAGTGGTCTTTACTGATGAAAAATGTTTTAATTTAGATGGCCCTGATGGCTTTCAATACTATTATCACGATTTGCGGAAAGATGAGCTATATTTAAGTCGCCACCACAGCCGAGAAGGTGGAGTCATGGTGTGGGTTGCCATCACGTTTTATGGAACGATTAAATTGTTTTTATCGATCAGAAGATGAACGGCGCTCGCTTCAAAACATTGTTGGAGTCCGTATTTCTACAAATAAGAGATCTCTTTGGGCCAATTCCTTGGATTTTTCAACAAGACATTCATATCGCCAGAGGTGTAAAGTCGTTTATTTCGAGTCAAAAGGTTCATGTCATGACCTGGTCACCATAATCTCCAGATCTTAACATAATTGAAAATGTTTGTGGCTGGCTAACATGGAAGGTATATGAACGATGAAAGCAATACGAAGATAAGGAAACATTAACTGCAGCTATTAAACGGGCTTGGAGGGAAATTTCCTTGAGCTACACAGATTCCCTGTATCATTCTATGAGGTGACCGGATATATGAAGTTATTATTAACAAAGGAGGAAGTACGCATTACTAATTATTATTTTTTATTTCTAATAAATCAGATAGTTATACGAACTAAAAATTTAAGTTAAAAACAAAATGATTTTCTTATAAAAAATTTAAAACCTTATGTTTGAGAAGCTTTAAGAAAATGTTTGAAAAACACAATTTTGTAAAGTTTGAATAATTATTTGAATATTATATTTAAATTGTCATTCATTATCCAAGTTTTTGCATATCAACCTTTTTTCAATCATCATTAAAATAATAAATATTTAAGCAATTGTAATGCAAGTAAACGTGCGTCTAACCTATTGACCATCAGTGTATAATTGCATTTAATTCTTTAGTTTTTACAGTTTTCCCAGATAAAAGAATCGTCATTATTATTCACTGCAAGCATTATTGGCTTAAATAGATTCGCTATTTATTTCAAATAAGCGCAAATGAAATTTCTGATTAAATAAGCAAAATAGTTCGTGATTTTATGAAATTAAATTTTATAACTAAACCATGCAAGTAAATTTGGAACTTTTGCATCGAGCAACTTGACCAAAGCGTTGATAAATTTGACGCCCATTGCACTCACAATGAATGGTTATTGTAGTCCGGAATTACTGTAAAACTCAACAACTCGTAAAATCCACATGAATTATTTTATTTAATCACCAATTGTGCGCTCGATTTGCAACAATTTAAGGTGACACATATGTAGATACCTATAAATAAGTGACATCTATTTTCATACACAAATTATTTTTATAAACTTGCAACCTGTTGCTACAGTCAATAGTTTTGTTCACCTTATGGTTGTACGTATCACTTAAAACTAATAATCGATGTTAGGTGGCGCGGACCACGCCCATTTCAAAAAAATGTTTTCTGCTGTAGATATCCCTTCATAATATAGTTCGTTGTGATATATAAAAACCTTGTACCTTTTTGTGGAACTTGGTTAAGACACTTTATATGTTTTCGAATAATGACGTCTTGTGAACGTGGCAATGGCCCATCTGCGATACCGACCCTCCTTGGTTGCAAGGAATACATATATGTACTAAGCTTCAGCAAGATATTTCAAAATTTACTCATGTTATCGCTTGAAAACAAGAAGGTCAGTCAGGCAATCACAAAATTAATACAATCGAAATTATTTGCATATTTATATAATTTCTTGTATTCCGATCCCCTGGTTGATGTCTTGCACCTTAGGTAGGTCTCTAACTTTCATTCCAACAAGTTGCAAGGGTATAAAATGTTCGGTTGCATCCGAACTGCCCCTGCCTTACTTGTTTTTCGCAAATATTTCTAGTTAGACAACAAAACAAAACACTTCAGTAAAGTACCTTAGTCCCCAAATTAAACTCTCTTTAGTCAAAACACAAGTTCACTGAAAATTGCTTAACAGAATGCGAAGATTACTTATTTTTCTATAGTAAGTACATTTCCAGTTATATACTTGTAATTGTGAATTTTGTTGTTTAACGTCTTCTTCATGTATTCATCTAGAAATAATCTCCAATGAATTGGGTACATTAAAATATGTGGGTTGGTAAAAATATTGATCGTTGTTAAACCAGATTTATACTGAAGCACAAGGTCGAGTGTTAAGAAATTAGAAAAAGAAATTGTCTTTAAATATTTGAAAGAGATATCGACATTCTCCGTATCTTCGAAAATTTTATAGCCTGTACTACAATACTGTAATAGTGCTATCATCCTACCGTCAGTGAGAAAATGGATGAAATCCGAAGATAACCCCGCTCACTGCCCAAATAACGGTACTGTTCAAAACTACTAAAAGCGCTGTAAATAAATAACTAATTACATTAAATTTTACCTCTGAGATGGTATGAGAGGGCTTTATGAGTAAAATCACATATCTCGGAACCTGACAGACTGATTTCTACTAAATTTAGCGCGTAGCATAAGTTTTGTATTCCTATATCAAAATGTGAAAATGGGCGAAATCGAATCACAACCACATCTACTTCCTATATAACAGAATTTAAAATTCAGTTTGACTCTTTCACTTTCCAGTAAACAAATCAAAAATGATTAATATAACAAGATAAAGTTGTCTAATAATAATTGCGTTAAAGTATGCTACCTCGTGCCCAAAAAATGTCAAAATCCATGCAAAACTTTTCAAGACCCTAGGTATCGAACATGTGGACCCCAGTACCCATAGTTGACTTTTGTTCGAAATATCGGTCAATGTGTGAGATATGCAATAGAAATTCAGATAGAATCCGTTTCCTGTAGTAGTAATTCTGTGTATCCAAAATGGGTGGAATCGGGTCAATACTTCCCTGAGACCCCATATACCTACTATAAAGATTTTCGAATTTCCTGCTCACTTTATGCTGGATATATCGACCAATACTTGAGTTATCGCAATGAAATTTACAGAACGTATTTTACTTATAACAGTATTGGGCCTAAAACAGATACAATTGTTCGAAAACTTGACCTAGCTCCTGTATAACTATTACCAGAATTTTTTGCTCCATATGATTGGGAGGGAACATATTTTTAGTATGTGGCATGATAATAGTTAATGGATAAAATCAGGTCGATACCACCCCTCCCATATGCTAAATATAATGATTTTCATTTTTCTAACAAATCTTATGCGGAATATGGCGGTCAGCGTATGAGTTATATATGTACGTATAATATATGTGTATATAAAATTGCTTTGATTCCAATCCTCTTGTGGACATTTTACGTCTTAAGGGTTTTCTCTGGCTTTCCTGCAAATTACAAGAGTATAAAATGTTCGGTTGCACCCGAACTTACCCTTTTCTTCGTTGCTTTATTTTGCTTTTAGTTATTTGTATTTGTCGAATTTTCCGACCATTCTCTACTATTCGCTTTCTACTCTTGCAAACGTTCCACCAGCTTCAACAAATAAAATTATTACACAATTTCAAGATTTTATATATTTTATCCGTGGCTTTGGAGAATCTACTTGTTCTTTGTTTTTTTACGTGTGCTTCGAATGTTGTTTTCTTGGCCAAGTTTTCCAGTTTATTGCAACTTAAAATAAATTCCACTTAAGTGCAATTTTATGTGCGCAACATTGTTTTGAGAACAAGATTCTGCAATCTGCTATTTACTTTAAACTTGAATTTTTAAAGCAAGAGCGAACGATTTCCAGTAAATTTAATAATCGCTATAAGTTGCATTGTCAAGTACATTTATCGATTTGCTTCTTGTAAACTATTGAATTCAAATAAATAAACACTAAATATTTATGTATATATTTGTCTAATAAATTGCTGCATAAACTTTTCAAACGCGGCACATCATAGTCCTTTTATTCAATTCTAAAGTAGTTAGAATAAAAAAATTAGGTAAAACCCTTATCAATGCGTTCTAAATGGAATTACGATTATGACTTAATTGGCTATGCAGAGGGTTATGAAAGAAGGTATACTAATAAGATTATACGAGTAATAAAAGTCAAAAGAAGACACACAAACACTATTAAATAAATATTTCATCTTTACAGCAAATAAATAATTTTTCTTTCAAGGTTCTAAATATAAACTACGGAGCTGACACTTTTGCATAAAGCACTTGAAAATGTTCAACAAATGCCGTGATTGGCATCGCACATGTATATTAGGCCAGGTCTCGATTTGTGGGGAGGCAAAAAAATCACCATTGCTCTATGAAACCATATTCTAGGGATCAAAAATTAGATACTTTGCAGAAGGAACCATACCTCTGAAACGAATTTTGATGTCCCCCAATTTGGGTCGAACTTTTGGGTAGGGGCAAATTTTGAAAAATCCCACTTTGACCCATTTAGAGTGCTCTAATCAGGTCCAAATGTATGACCGACCCCACTTACTTTGGACGGCCGATCCACTCATGCCAGTGGCACACCCCTGAACCCCTGGAGGTTCCCCATACAATCATTTCAAAAAAAATCACCATTTTTGGTGATTTACATTGAAAAAATCAGCTAAATTGCTACGTTTTTTCTTTTTATTTTTATTTATTTATTTATGTATAATAATATCTATTTTTTTCTTAAGAAATTGATTTAGTCAGAACATATGTAAATGTCCTTTAACAGATAACTGATAGGCAAATTGAACAATGGCTTGAAGACGGAATTGTTGAAACTTCAGAGTCTGAATTCTGCAGTTCAGTGGTATTGGTGAAAAAACGCGATGGCACACCCAAGCTATGTATAGACTACCGACGCATAAACAAAGTAATATAAAGACAGATTCCCAATGCCCTTAATTGAAGACCAACTCGATGGACTACAAGGCTCCAAGATATTTAGCACGATTGATCTAACAAACGGGTTCTTCCACGTTGACGTGTCTGTTGTAAGCCGTTTTCTCGCTTGTAACACATAACGGTTAATATCAATTTCTCAAAGTTCTATTTGGATTGTGCAACTCTTCTGGCGTTTTTCAGAGGTATGCAAATGCTATATTTTGAGATTTTACAAAAGAGGAAATTGCTCTCCCTTACATCGGCAAAATAACCTAGTCGCTCCATCTAGTGTGAAAATAGAAACAGTTATGAAGTATCCATTACCAACAACCTTGAAACAGTTAGATAGTTTTCTTGGCCTAGCCGGTTATTTTAGAAAGTTCATACGCAACTTTGCATTAATTGCAAAGCCGTTGAACGATTTGAGGAACCGAAATATTCTATTTAATATGGGGGATGAACAAATAAAATCATTTAATACTTTAAAAGCCCTTTTAAGTCAAAAACTAGTATTGAGTATATACAATCAGACATATGAAACCCAAGTTCACACAGACGCATCCATAAGTGGTTACGGCACTGTCTTATTACAAAAATCCTCAGATGATGGTCAATGGCACCCCGTGTATCATATGAGTAAAAAGACGGTGGAAGCTGAGCGAAAATTTAGCTACGAACTCGAAGTACTTGCTGTAATGGAAGGTCTTAAAAAGTTAAATGTTTATTTATTGTGTTTGCATTTTACCATTTTAGCCGACTGTTATGAGTTTGCCAAAACAATAGATAAAAAAGATCTATGTACGAGAGTAGCTAGATGGATAGTGTTGTTGCAAGAGTAAGACTACGATATCGAACGCCGTTCTGGTTCAAGTATGAAGCACGTAGATGCATTGAGCAGATTTCCGATTTTAACAATTACCATAGATGACGTCACTTTAAAAATCAAAGTGCGCAAACACAAGATGAGGAACTGCGACTAGTAAAAGAAATTTTGCAAGAAAAGGAAAGTTATGAAGATTACTTTATGAAGGGTGACATTTTATACAAATTAGTAAACGACTGCGAGTTATTAGTCATACCCAAACGCATGCAAAGAAAAACAAGTAAGGAAGGGCTAAGTTCGGGTGTCACCGAACATTTTATACTCTCGCATGGTAAAGTGATAATCGAGATTTCATTATTCGTCATTTAAATATTTTTCAAATACCGTATTTTTGTAAAGTTTTATTCCGCTATCATCATTGGTTCCTAATGTTTATACTCGTATTATACAGAGAAGGCATCAGATGGAATTCAAAATAGCTTTATATTAGAAGAAAGCGTGGTTGTGAACCGATTTCACCCATATTTCGTACATGTCATCAGGGTGTTAAGAAAACATTATATACCGAATTTCATTGAAATCGGTCTAGTAGCTCCTGAGATATGGTTCTTGGTCCATAAGTGGGCGGCGCCACGCCCATTTTCAATTTTTAAAAAAAGCCTGGGGGCAGCTTCCTTCTGCCACTTCTTCCGTAAAATTTAGTGTTTCTGACGTTTTTTGTTAGTCGGTTAACGCACTTTTAGTGATTTTCAACATAACCTTTGTATGGGAGGTGGGCGTGGTTATTATCCGATTTCTTCCATTTTTGAACTGTATATGGAAATGCCTGAAAAAACGACTCTATAGAGTTTGGTTGACATAGCTATACTAGTTTCCGAGATATGTACAAAAAACTTAGTAGGGGGCGGGGCCACGCCCACTTTTCCAAAACAATTGGGTCCAAATATGCCCCTCCCTAATGCGATCCTTTGTGCCAAATTTCACTTTAATATCTTTATTTATGGCTTAGTTATGACACACTTTATAGGTTTTCGGTTTCCGCCATTTTGTGGGAGTGGCAGTGGGCCGATTTTTGCCCATCTTCGAACTTAACTGTACCAAGTTTCATCACGATATCTCAATTTTTACTCAAGTTACAGCTTGCACGGACGGACGGACAGACGGACGGACAGACGGACAGACGGACGGACAGACGGACAGACGGACGGACAGACAGACAGACATCCGGATTTCGACTCTACTCGTCGCCCTGATCACTTTGGTATATATAACCCTATATCTGACTCTTTTAGTTTTAGGACTTACAAACAACCGTTATGTGAACAAAACTATAATACTCTCGTTAGCAACATTGTTGCGAGAGTATAATTATGCGACGACCCACGAAAGGGTATTTTCGCTTAGCAAAACCAAAGATATATATCCAAAAAAATTCTATTTTCCAAACTGAATGAAAAAATGCAAAAGTTCATTAGGGACCGTTAGAATCTACGAGGAAAATGTATAAATACTTTATATATTCGCAGTAATCGACGCACTTACAAAATTTTCTTGGTTATATCCTACCAAATCAACATCAGCAAAAGAGGTCATCAGTAAGCTAAAGACGCAAAGCATCAATTTTGGGAATCCAATTAAAATTATCTCTGATAGAGATTCGGCATTCACGTCCGACGAATTTAAAGAATACTGTCGATCAGGAAACATAAAACACGTTAAGATAAGTATACAATCTGCGTCGAAAAAAAGCTCATAACTACAAACTGAATGAAATTGTTGCTATAGTTCAAAACTCAAACAAAAGTGCTAGTGATCCCTATCGAATTACTAACGTAAAACCGAGCAACACTTATGATGTCCCAAAACTGGGTAACGGCGAAGATCCAAAAACAACAACAACGTGCGCAGAATTTATGAAAGAATGGCTTAATACATTTGATGACGACGATTCTACTTAGTTATTCGAGACGAATAACACGAAGGATGACCGATATGTGCGAATGTAACGATATGGCAGCACAAAAGAGGCAGAAGAAGAAGAAGAAGAATAACAGCAAGACGAGTAAAAAGTGTACAACGTGCGGCAAGACAGAGCTGAATTAATTTTAATATAAATCGTTTTTCTTTTCTATTCTTGAAACCAATAGTTTTTTTAATGAACCTCATTATTAATTTGTTAAATATAATTAATCTTGTTCACATAATTGATTTTGTCCACACTACTTACTTAGCTGAAGTCAATATTGATTTCAGATCATTATCATTGAACAGAGTTATGAGAATAAGGAAAACAAACATAATAAAAATTGTTCCAGTGCTCCAACCATTTGAGCACTTGCAAGTAAATTGGCACCATATGCAAGCTTAGTGAACATATAGTAAATCAAATAAATATGAGTAAAACCAATAAATTATAATGCACAGCTGAACAATTGCTAAATGCACACTCTGTGGTATCCTGCATACAAAAGACACATAATTCATTCAATTGAGTATATAAACTAGTTTAATGTTATTTACTAATATATCCTTTCAAATACTTGTAAGTACCAAATGTGTGCAAATAGATTAAAGTTTCTGGAATTTTGTTTTCTATACTCTTGCAAAATTTTGCCTTAGAGAATAAAAGTTTCATTCATCTAACAGTTGTATGTATCACCAAAAATTAATATATACATACATATATACTATAAATAATCAGAATGACGAGACGGCTTGAATTTCGGGTGACCGTATGTCTGTCCGTCCGTCCGTCCATGCACGCTATGACTAGTAAAAATTGAGACATCGTAATATGAAACTTAGTACATACATATGTTTCTTGGCAAAACAGGAAAGACGAGTGCGTAGGTAGGCGAAATCGGACCCTATCACGTCCACAAAACGCCAAAAAAGGAAAACTTATAAAAACCATAATTAAGCACTGACACAGAGGATAGCAGTAGCAAAAACTGCGCTAAAACTTTTGAAAAAGTGGGCGCGGCCCCGCCCCTAATAGGATTAGTGTTCAAACCATTCAAATTAAAATAAAAAGATGCTCATTGGAAATAAAATAATTAGATAAAACTTTGCACGAATAGTGCCTTTGAAGTATACCATCTTATGATCCAAAATTTTCCAAATCGAACTAAGACTTGTAGCAATGTAAATATGATTAGTGTATTATGTTGTATCGTTACCTTATTTTGATGTTACTTGAATAAGCAATCCTGTTGTATTTTTGAATTTGTATTATGCTTCTTATTATAATAACTCGAATAAGCAACCCTGATGTAATTTTGAATTTGTATCATAACTTATTTTAATGTTATCCGAATAAGCAACCCTGATGTAGTTTCGAATCTGTATCATAACTTATTCTAATGTTATCCGAATAAGCAACCCCTGATTTAATTTTTAAAACTTGTAATGGCGACATGAAAGGAGAAAATCTTTTCGGATGAACCACGAATAATTTTATAGACTATGGCACTTTAAATACAAAAATTGGTAGATTTTATCGGTGTCATTGGTAGAATCGGTATATATCTAAAACTTTCGAACTTCGGGCTGACTTTGCTCCATACGATTGGTGATAGTATAAGGTGTGTTCCAAAGCAAACAAGATTTTTTGAATCTTGCGCTCCCTGGAGGCACCATCTTTATGGCGTTAGAATCTGCTATCATCATCGATTTTCCAGTGAGAATTTCATGACATTTCATAGATTGGAAGTGAAGTTTTGGCGTTTGAAGTGTGAGTATGTTTGTGTTATCGGTGCGAAAATGAGCTTCGAACAAAGAGCCAACATTAAATTTTGTTTAAAATTAGTAAAACTTTACCGAAACATTTCAATTGATGACACAAGTTTATGGCGATGATTGCCTATCCCGTGGCAGAGTGCACGAGTGGTTTCAACGTTTTCAAAGTGGTCGTGAGGACATAAATGTCGATCAACATGTGGGCCAATCAAAATGCGTGATCACCGGAAATTCCATCGAAACTGTGCGTGAATTCATCAAAAATCAGCCGAAATCATCATTGAAATTCATGGAAATGGAATTGAACATCTCCAAAACACCGATTTTTCGCATTTTGACCGAACATTGGGGCTTGAAAAGGGGTGTTTCCGGTTTGTTCCGAAAAATTTACTGAGACCCCAAAAATTCCTGCCAAACATCGTTCGACATCTTTTGACCGTGCAAAAACT